>NC_051849.1:140486468-140789498 GCF_905115235.1 Hermetia illucens | reverse complement strand
GCTTGATGCAGTATTTCATTCAAGACTGTTACGGTACACTACAGGATTACTATACAATCTACAAGGCGATATGATCAGCATTGCGTTGGTCCGTGATTATTGTCTTGATTTTTCTCAGGAACTCACCCACAGCGACGAGTGGTATCCGACATTCAGTCATAGTACGAACCCTTCTGCCACCTGACTGACTTCAACCGCGACCTTCCGATGCGAAAGCCTAACGCTGTAATCATTTAGCCATCCGTACACAGTGGAGGAGGACCCACAGCAGAAACTAGTTTGCTTGTTATCGAAGTTTTTATTGTGTTCTTTGATGCATTCCAAATTAATTTTAGCTATTATCTTTGCGATACCTTCAATTATTGCACTCAAGACTCAAGATTGCCCTGCTTCGGAAATATGAGTATTATGGATTTCTTCCACTCTCTAGGAAAGATCTCAGATTCTCAGGAGTGAAAGTTGCAACTCTATAGAGACTACAGGGGCTGCGGTGAACAGTTTCCCGAAAAAGCCGCCAAGCAAGGCTGAACTGCTCTGTTGTTTGGAGGAGCAGTCCGTCTCCACATGTTACAGTGACTACGAGAGGTGGAGCTTTATCGGTTGTTATATGGATGAGATGGATGGATGGATGGATGTTGTCCGGATAGCTCAGTGGTTAGAGCACTGGGTTGTCATACGGGAGGCCGCGGTTCAAATCTCGCTGGTGGCAGTGGGATTTGTATCGTGACTTGACGTCGGATGCCAGTCGACTCAGCTGTGAATGAGTACCTGAGTTAAATCAGGGTAATAATCTCGGGCGAGCGCAATGCTGACCACATTGCCTCCTACAGTGTTCTGCAGTGTACCGTTACGGTCTTGAATGAAGTGCTCTAACACACTTCAAGGCCCTGATCCAATATGGATTGTTGCGCCAACGATTATTATTATTATATATGGATGAGAATCGTGATGAAATGCTCTTTTTGTCTCAAAAGATACTCGTCATTGTGGATGAGGTGCCTAACACATACTGGTTGGACTTCACAGGATTTGTATCTGTACTGGAGCCCATGTACATTACGTTTACCCCTGCTCGTGATATCGATATCAATTCACTTTGAAGATTCTACTGTCATGTTATCTTTTCGAGACATGGGCGACAATTTGGCTAGCGTCAGAGGTACTCGCAATTTTTAATTACACATGTGTGCTCATCAATATTCTGCAGCGAGCTGTTCAAAATGTCTGTCATCCGGCCAGGGAGATAGTTCTTTCACTGTCGAACTTTTCGATTACGAAAGCGAGCCGTTTTGAACTTGGAGCGTCGAAGCCTCAAGAAGTAGTTGCGGACACGTACCACAAGCGGAGGCAAGCATCCATCAAGTAATAATCCCATTCGAGTTCGGTGCCAATGCTTATCTTGTTATGCGTACCTAAAAAACAGCTACCAAATCGACTACTGTGCTGGGCGTTGCCTGTTGGCTTACATCTAACTGATGTTACTGTAGATTCTGTGTTCGATGTCCTCCCCGCTATCCAATGAAAATATGTTCCCATCATTGTCAATACAATTCCCAAGATTATGTTTCCCTGTTATATGTCCGGTCGTATTCCGTGGTTCTGAGTACTGGCCAACTATTCAACTCAATAAACGCCGCCTCGCGGCAATGGAGATGGGAAATGTCGCATTGGACCAATGGTGTAACGGGCCATGAATACATTCGAAATGAGGAGACCCGCGATCGATATGGGGGTTTACCAATCGTGGAAAAATTGAAAGAGAGGCGGCTTCAATGATATGGACATTTAACTC
Source organism: Hermetia illucens (assembly GCF_905115235.1). Taxonomy (NCBI): domain Eukaryota; kingdom Metazoa; phylum Arthropoda; class Insecta; order Diptera; family Stratiomyidae; genus Hermetia; species Hermetia illucens. The sequence continues at coordinate 140,787,706 of NC_051849.1, read as the reverse complement.
GCTCCGACGAGAACTTACTAATTAAGATTGCCATCGAAATAGATGGGAAACAACCAAAAAGTCGATCGAAACAACTATGGCCTTATATGCTAGATGGTGATTTGAGAGCCTCGCGATTCCACTCAGACTATGTAAAATCGCTCAATCGATCAAGAAGAGCCACGAATTATTGTAGCCAATGAAACATTATACTTCGCACTTCTCTCATTGATGCAGTCGACAAAACGTAAGCTGCGGAGCTACCGAATTCTAATCAGGACCACTCTTCTTTATGGGTATTAAACAAACAACAATAACCAAAATGCCAGAAAAATAGGTTGACACTTTCAAATAATGGATTCTTTGGTAACTTTGTGGCCCAGCACATATGCGTGGGGGATATGATACAGCGAGGGGAGTTGTATCATCTATTTGATGATCCCCATGGGCCAGTTCGGATGAAGGATCGGAAACTCGAGTGGGCCGATCATGTCGAGCGGCTGGATGCAATGGGAATGCCCTAAGGCCACTATCCAGGTTGCATTCCAGGAGAACGCTGGAAACACACAATAGACGCAGGTAGTCCAGTTTTTCTAGGAAAACCGAGCTGGAGGCCGGTGGTCAGCAGATCAAATGCATTGGAAGCTACGTATCAAGGAGACCTGGATACGAATTGGACTCGCGACAATGTAGCTAAGTAAGCAAATAAGGGTATACCATGCTTAAGGAGTTAAAAGTCATTACTTCAGTGCATTTAGGATATTTTCTATTCTGGTTGTAAACATTTAGCACCTCCGGGTGACTCTTGATTGGGCTGACGTTCATGTGCCCATTTTAGATTTAAGTTCTCCCACGATCAATAGGTCATATTGAATTGAGTAATTAGAGGACAGTATTCTGCATATAAATATCACGAGACACATTACAATTTTCATTCAGGTATTGTCACTGTTGATTCCTACATTCTTCTGCAAGTTGTTAACAAGAAACGCAACAAGGCTGTGCACCAGGTCGCCGGTGTAAATTGCCTTAAAGCCTAATTTTCGCAACCGTCCCAATCGAATTGAATTGCGCTGAACATAAATTGAACAGCGGAACAACCATTATTGATATTTTTGTTAACAGCATTGTGCGACTGCAATTGCCGGAGTGCACTTTTCACATGCAATCTTCTGAACAACTCGTTATTTGCGCCCAACATAGTGTTAAAATATTTGCGGCGCAATGTTTTTTTCTCCAATTTAATTGTGCAGATCGTGACAACTTATTTAAAATTATTAAATATTTGAGATTGGCTGATACAGCTATAGTCGCCCCATAGGTGAGCGGCATCGAACCGAACCGAATCGACTTGCAGACAGTATTGTGATTTGTGTTGTTGTTGCTAACGATATCGAAGACGAATTTATACTTTTACTTCGCCCTCGGTCTTGGTATTAGGCACTGTCGCGGATACTTTTGGATGTCAGGTCGACTGATGGTACCCATACATTTTGGGATATTTTACATATGTTAAATGTCTAGTGAGTGGGGAAAACCAATTGTAATGGGCAACGTATTGTACTATTAAGTTACGAGCACTTTCTATATTAAATCTAAAAACAATCTTACTTTTTCGAACAATTGTTTGGAAGACCCTGTCACACAAAATTCTGGTTGGGACCTTATTCCTGGAATCTTGGAAAAAGCATTCCATCAAACATTCTCCCTACTTCAAGCAGGCAGTTTGTTACGTCTGCTTCGGATCTACCTTTTCTTAAGGAATTTCCGAATCTGCATTCGTGTTAATGTTGAAGATAAACATATGTGCATTTTTAAGGTTTTGTATAAAACAAAATCTTATTAAAATTGGTTTACTATCTGTCTGTCTATTTGTCCGTTACATGCATTTTTCTCGGAGAGCGTAGCAGCGATTGACACCAAATATGGTGAAAAGGTAGGAACTGTGAATGCTCAAGCATAGAGTGAGTGACATCATGGTACGTCGAATTCAAGAGGAGGCTCCCATATATGCAAAAGGGGGGTGTACATTTTTTTTCACCAAATATAGTCATGTGGAGTATCAAATGGCAGGCCTCGGTTAGTACTGCTGGTCTTAGTTTTGACATTTCTTGGAAAGGCGGGGAGTTCGGGGGGTCGAAAGTGATCATTTATTTAACGGGGCTATTCTCAGAAACTGCCCAACCGAAGTTTCCGAAATACCTTCCATAATGATATCCCTTCAAATAAAGTTAATAATAGTATATTACTGCAGAACCTCCTTAAGTGTATCCTGGCACCACGAATTACAACAATGTAGGCTATAGTTAGAACTTGATCCTACCAATTTTGATGTAAATCTCACTATTACTAACAAAGTTATAGCAGGACAAAGTTGACACTACTTTGGAAATTCAAGATTTTGAATGTCAATATCACCCTAAAGTGGATATTCTCACTTAATATATGCGTATATTACGTGTTACGTACTAATGGGACAAATTCATTATCAAGTGTCTTTATAAAAGAAATACACAAAACCTTTCATACCAGAAGCATCCAGCTTCTGGTTTCCCGACTTGTTATAAAGTGCTGACTTTTATGGTATAATATCAAATAGTTATTATTACAAAATGCGGGTGGAAACGAAAGCGTGGATTGGTATCCACGATGGAACGCAAAACCTGGGAAAAATCTGATGAACAAATACTAACTGCTCTACTACCGAATTCAATCTCCTTTTTTAAGGTTTCGTGTGAAACAAAACCTTATTAGAATCGAGACGGTGTCTGTCTGTCCGTCTGTCTGTCTGTCTGTCTGTCACACCCGATTTATTCGGAAACGGCTGGACCGATTGTCACGAAAATTGGTGAGAGTATGTAATCTGGTGATCCCTTTACATGCAGTAAGTGGCGCCATCTTGTGTTAAGTTTAAGGGGGGGCTCCCCGTACATGTGAATGGAGGGTGCAAATTTTTTTTTCACAGAATGTAGCCAAGTAGGGTATCAATTGAAAGGTCTCAATTAGTACTTTTCGAATCTGGTTCAATATTTGATATCGGATAAAACATAGGGGAGTGAGGGTTGAAAATATGACCCACAAAAAGTGTAACAGGTCTCGTTCTCAGAACCTATCCAACCGAAAAATCTGAAAAAAATCACAGTGGTGTATCTCTACGAAATCTAGGCCTCAAAATATATCCGGTTCCGATATCAGCACAATTAAAGTTAATAATAGTATATTTCCACATTTTAGAAATTTACTCGGGACCCCTCTTATGTTCATCCCAGAAGTACAAAATTTGGCATGCGTGTAATGAAGGCTATAATGCACAGTTTGGTCAAGTTTGAACAAAATCCAACTATTATTAACAAAGTTATAGGGGGTGAAACTTTACAATTTTTTGTGAATTTCGTGCACTCTACAACCCGCATGACGTCATCATCACATATCAATTCGTCAATACCACAACCAAATGAATTCTTATGAATTGGGTCGCAGACAATTATTTTGTTTTAGTTTTTTAGTTATTTGTCAACCAGACATGTGTGTATGTAGGTATATAATATATGCGTGCTAATCAACTTTGCGGGTAGTGCCTAATTCAGATAGATATAAGACGTAAATTGGAAATGTGGGTACGATAAATTTAGATACGTGCATATATGTGTACAGTAGGTAATAGGCAGTTTGTTTGTTTAGGGTGAGCGTGATATCTATGGCTCTAATATGTACGTATGTCTTGTAGTTTGGAAAAATATGAAGGATTATGTTGGATTTGTAGCTATATACGGACAGAAAAATGTGCGTCTCTTACATAAGATGAACATAAAACCTTCATACCCGAAGCGCGAGCTTCCGGTATTCCGACTTGTTTTTCTTTAGCCTTTGCCTCGTTCACATGCGGAGTCGGCTCGTCGTGATCAGTTGCACCCATTTTTCTCTGTCGTTGGCCTGAACTGAATGTAGCCGCAAGGCTTCCAAACCACCATCCAGCGTATCAAGCCTCCGTTGTTCCGGCCGGCCTTTTGATCGCTTCCCGTAGACTTCGACGTTAAGACCAATCTTGGCAAGTCAATTCTCCGTAGCGCGAATTACGTGATTATATCATCGAAGACGTCTCGCTCGCAAATTTGCTAGGATCGGTACAACCCTATATCGATCGCGAATATCCTAATTTTGGATGTGTTCATGGCGTATTACGTCAGTAGAACAAAGCAATATCTTCGTCTCCATTACCGCGAAACACCGGTAATTGTCTTTTATAGTTGGCAAATAATCAGGACCATAGAGGGCGACAGGGTGGACGTCAATGCGGTAAATTTTAAATTTAAGACGTTCGTTGGTAAGTCGATCACAGAGGACACCATTTCATTCAGATTGCGCTAATGCGTGAAGCAATTTCATAACGCAATAAACTTAATGTCATCTGTGTCGCTAGATGTAATTTTCATTCATCATATATTGATATTTCGGGAACAATTTGTTCCCTTCTTCAGTGCCGGGGTATAATCGTAGCACAGTTTTCATTGGTTGATAGCATTGATCCGAGATATTTAAATCTCTCAGTTCCGTTTAGGCCACTGCTATTGGCAGTGATAGTGCCTGCTTGATTTCGTTAGGAAAATATTATTGGCATAAGGTAATGTTGAGTCCGTTCGACGTTGGATCTCCCGTATGACAGTGTCTCGTGCGTCACACAGTCAAACGCTTTCTCTAGATCTAGAGCAATGTAAAGTGGGTTATGCTTTTCACGGTGTTTCTCCATGAGTATGAGTATTGCATTAGTAGTTCCGCAGTTCTTGACAAACCCGGTTTGATCCACGCTTATTTGAATGATGTCGCGAATACGATTCTCTTCGGACAGCAACCGGATAGGATGGTAATTTGAACATTCTGCTGGGCTACCTTTCTTTTCCCATATTGGAACGGTGGCGCTTTCTTGCCAGTCAGATGGCGTTCTTCTTTCCTACATTACCTGATTGAAGAACTCACTGAACGACAGTGTTGGGCACCAGCACTTCGCTTTCCAGAGCCCAGATGCAATGTTGTCCTGTTACTTTCCCTGATTTCATTCAATTTCAGTGGCGCTCAATGTGAGATTGCTCCAAATATTGGCAGTACTTGTGGAAGTGGAGGATGAATAAATTCTTTCGTTGAAATGTGCTCATAATATTCTCGCCATCTGTCCGTCCCTGCTAGTCGATCAGTGAGTAAAGTACCATTCTTATCATTTACGCAACAGAAGTGTTCGATACCCTGTTTGCGTGGACAAGTCGATACATACGAGTATCTCTGTCGCTATTCCGACTGTCCAGTTTATCGTAAAGATCTTTGTAATGAACCCCTCGAGTAACAGCGATCGTTTTCTTTGCTTCCCGGTTGGCATTCTTGTAAATTTGTCAGCTGGCCAGCGTTTTATGGTCGTGAAACTTGTGGTAGAGGCGTTTTACCGGTGGAGGAGCCGGATGGCAGGGGGCTCCTTGAACTGACAGTTCCCTTCCTCCTCTCCCCTCCCGTTGGTGAAATGAATTCCCTGATTTGAAGGCTCCGCAAGGCGGGATAGTTCGGGGGCTGGCCCGAAGTAATGTGACAAACGGTTCCAGGCTAGCTCTCTGACGATGGGGAGGTGTTTAGTTGGTAGTCCGACGACGTACCAAATCGGGAGTCCAACACTGTGTGCGTAAATGCATTCACCTACCCCCCCCCCCCCCCCCGCCAACACAAAAAAAAAAAAGGAGTCGTTCTTTACGGACCTTTATTTACTCAACGTCATTTCAAAGCCAAGTATCTCGTTCATAAACCGCTTATCTGGTTTGATGACCTCAAGGGTTGCATAGTCATTCTGTGCATCGTGTTCGTGATCGGTTTCGGATGTGATCAAAACGTGTCATGCCACTAGTCCAACATAACATCTTCGTCTCCATTACCGCAAGACGCTGGTGGTGTGATATCGTATTTTGAAATTTCAATCGAAAATCAATTTTAAAATTTCTTTAAAGTTTGAACCGTTATATCTTCGCAGTGATGATGACTTTTGCAATTAAAAAATATCCATTTGTACGAAATTTTATGTAGTTTCCGAAAATGGTATCCAATCTGCTATTCAATAATTGGGGGAGTGAGAAATTGTGATTTTGCTGTGGAGGTCACTTTGAAACTATTCACGAAAAACGCTATAACTCTGTAACGGTTAAAGGTAGAGTATCCTTTCCATGGATCAATTTTCCTCAAACAAGTGGTACTAGCCACCATTGAAATTTCTACCGCTATGAACGAGAGACCCTGCATGCAGTATCTGTTCATTGGATTATGAACGATAAGAAAATATGCAAACTTTCAACTTCGAGCAGCAATGAGAACCAACGTTTGGAATGTAGGTTAACAAAATATGACACATAGCTCCTTACATTTAATTCTTGGTAATCCCACTTCCATTTCACATTACATCTTTTCTGCGATCAGGTGTACCACGAATACAATTTCTAATCATTGCTCTTAAAGCACCCTCATTGTACCATATATCCTTCAAGCTTTCTTTTAAATTTTTAAGTGTAGTAGGTCTACGCTGATATACCTTGTGTTCTAGATAAGGCCAACAATTCTCTATCAGGTTTAAGTCCGAAGAATTGCTGAGGCAAGACAGTAGATACAGATCCAGGGAATTTAGATAATTCATGATAGCTTTGGATGTATGGCAATGTGTCATGAAGGCATATTCTGTGCACAGAAGCTGCAGATTGTTGATATATGGTGCCAAAACCTTTTGTATTACGCTAATGTAATGCCCAGATCGTGTTATACTGTTAATGATTGTATTGGATCAGGTCCTTCTTCAGGAGTGCAGCTCCAAATCATTACTGCTGGTGGATATTTAGTTTTTTTAACCATACAGGCATCAGGAAAGCATTCACACTTTCTTCTCAAAACATAATTTACTACTTCGGACATCACTTCTAGATGACATTGGTCGTTAAAGGTGACCTCCAAAAATTAAAAAAGCCAGAATTTTGAATTCGAGAAAAAACTATTTCCAACCAATTTACCGTTCTTCAATAACTTTATTATTTATTAATTTTAATCCTCGTGGAATCGAGCCCATACAATCGCTGTCGCCGCATCGCTTCCGTTATCTTTGGCTTTTTAGCTGCGTACTGCATTTCGATCCGTTTAGTGTATGATGGGATAATTCAGCGCTAGCCCCTCTTATATCATCTAAAATACTCTGGGAGCTTGCAGTTTGAGCCTCTCGTCCCGTCCCTCTCACAAAATTAATCGTTCTTCCCTTTGAGTATTGTTTCTTTATTTTCCTCCTTATCACCAACAACACTGTGTTTTCATGGGATTTCAGGCACTGATGATTTAGAAAGACCGAAATTCAAGGCAGTCGCTGCATAGCTCAACCTTCCCTCTTTCGAAAAGGGCACAACTTGCATCTTCTTTTCTAACTTAATATCTCCTTTCTTACCTATTTCTTGTTAAGTTAGGGTTCTTATAAAACTAAAGGGTAAGTCTAAAACAAAATCAATTTTTTAATTAAGGGTACCGTTATACAGACTATAAACCTCACAAATAACTAGTCTGAACTCGAATATTGAAAAACCAACAAGTTTAAAATACGGCTTTCGGCAGAACTCTTAGACTGTGAGGCAAATAACGGTTCTAATCTTATACTAATATTCCAACTAAGGTAGAGGAAAAGCAAATGAAGGTGGGTATATACTTTAATTTTTGTCCATAATTAAAAAGCGAGTGATATATCGTGCAACCTCTTCTAACGGACCCCTCTATTTAGCAGATCCTTCTTAATACCAGGCAATATCTGTTGCACGAGGGGATGCTGAGGAGTGCTGACAGGTGAAGCCGTGTTGCCCATTACGTTCGGGTCCTTCTCGTTGCTAAGAAGATAGAGCTCGACTGGTGGAGGTGTCGGATGGCAGGCGGTTCCTTGAACTGACAGTTCCCTTCCTCCTTTCCTCTCTCGTTGGTGAAAGGAATTCCCTGATTTGAAGGCTCCGCAAGGCGGGAGAATTCGGGGACTAGCCCCAACTAATATTACAAACGGTTCCAGGCTAGCTCTCTGATGATGGGGATGTGTTTAGTTGGTAGTTCTACAACGTACCGTACGTAAATGCGTTCACCTACCCCAGCCCACAAAAAAAAATCTGTTGCGCGGCCCCAGTTGCGTTTCTTAACACAACAGTTCCTCTATTTAGCGGGCCGACGAAATAATGGACCTGGACAGAAACATTCATAACGGATAACAGAGGCCGAGGTTTTTCTCGGAAAATTCCCACCTGGGTCTGTTTACTTTTTTTGTTTCGTTTCTATGGAAAGATATTATTTCTTTTGGGTTTATACTTTCTTATGCTCAGTTCAGTTCTGTCTTGACCTAATAACCACGTAACGCAAAAGATCTTCCCTTGCTTCATTACGTCATATATGTGTCACCTCTATTTAACGGATGCCTTCGAATAACGAACAAAATGGCGTGCGCCGTGGATGTCCAGCAAATAGAGGTCTCACTATAGTTAATTTTCTCAAAAAAGTTCATCGTACATAATTCGATTGACAGATACTGCATTGTACAGGGTGTCCGAAAAGTCAACGATAATACTTAAAAGGCTGCTAGAGCAACCAACAAGGATCCAGAAAAACATTAAATGATTTTAGCAAAAAATTGATAGTTTTCGAGATATCGTTCTCTTGGATCAGATTGGATCTTATTCTTAGATTCAAATTTCAGCTTTTCGATACTAATTAGCCATTTCATTAATCAAATAGCAAACTTTGGTTAACAATTCAAAACTTTTAATAACAAATCTGTTTTAAATTGAAGTATGACATTTTTTTGTTTTTCATCCCTAAAGTTTGAACCGTCATACGGTACATGAAAGTCCTGGGGGTTTAACGTGAGTACCTGCCGTGTAGGCATAATCCCATGGTCTTCTTCGGACACGGATTGATTTTGGGACCACAATCAGAACCCCGCCATGCAAGCATTCATACCAGCCGATGCGAGGCCTATCTAACACCTCTGCCGCAACTAAGGAGTACGGCGCCCGGGTTGTACAGCGCAACTCCACGCTTGAGCTCCGAGGAGCTCTGCCCGCGATGTAGGCATAACCACAATCACCATGAAACTCCCACAAGAACACATCCTCCAGGAATTCTCCTGGAGCATATGTTCTCAGAGGGCCGTCCCGGTTCCCATGGTACCAGATAACCTCTGGTAAGGCTTCGTGGCCGAAGCCACTTCAGATGAGTCCCTTGCAGACTCAAGTCTGATCGCCATCCTCGAGTACGTGGGGACGGAACTCCCCAACGGGTTAACTGGAATCAGCCCGAGGCGGAGAACCGCAACGGAACCTTTCACCAGCTAACTACCGCTGTCATACGGTACAAAAAAATACTAGCTACCTTGGCCAGTGGCAGGTGCTGCATATTTCCGAAAACTACATCAAAAGAGCAAACTTTTCAAGTCACTGGCTAAGTTAGCTTAGTATTTAGACACTCGAAAATCTGATCCAAGAGAACGATTTTAACGAATTCCATTGAATTGCCAATATCTCGAAAATGATCAACTCTTTGCTAAGGTTATTTAATGGTTTTCTGTAGGTTGCTCTAGCAGCTGTTTAAGTATTATCATTGAGTTTTTGGTCACCCTGTATATATACTATTATTAACCTTATTTGAACAAGCATGAGTATGTAAGGAATTTCGAAGCCTAGATACTCTATAGTGGCAGCTTTGTAATTTTTCGATTTGTTGGTTGAGCAGTTTCTGAGAAAAGGTCCATAAAAGAAATAATCACTTTCACTCTCCTCTTTTGCAATAAATGTCAAAATTAAGACTGACTTGTATGCAACATTTGGGGATGGCACCATCCTCCCCCACCCCTTCAGCAGTGAGCATACTTCGATGATTGTTATCGACGATGTCAACTCTCGTCGAACACATTCGTGATATGGTCAATCTGATTAGATGTTCTGTCTTGTGGCAGCAGCAGTCCGACACCTGATTCGCTTCTACTGTACTCGGGTTATCAAAGTACAAAAGCAGAGCTCTGCAAAAGGGAGAAGAGAGTTCTTTAGTTTCCAACCACCTTACTTCGTTTAGGCTTATAATGTTCAATTTACATAGTTAGAATTCTCATTCAAGTTGGAAAATTCTAGGGACTCACTTCACAAACATCCCAGAAACCAATCATAAACGATAGCCAAAGGTTGTAGCCGTGAGTTGAGACGCCATCCCAAGCATTGTTGACGTTTCGGTAGCGATGGAGTTTCGAAATTTGCAAGCTGCTAGCCCGCGAATTTCTATCCCTTTTAGTCAGCTTTGGCAAGCAGGGAATACTTTGAGTTTATCCTTAAACTCCAGCTCACAAGCTCCTAAACATCCTTACCGATTCAACAAGGTGGTGCGAATTTGAGAAGACAGTAGCTGAGGCGCTCTTTGATCTCTGAAGCCATTTAATTCGAAATGAATGTAGTGTAATCACATTCCTTTACATGGGTAGATACCTTTACCGAGAAGTCGTAGCCCATGCGGTGCACTGCACTAGCTCGGCCTGATGGGCTTTACCGACATCTACCTCACGGAAGAATGCTAGATCTCGTCTGATCCCATTGTTCATTCGCTTCGAGAATCGCTCTGCCTGGTGCCTCTAATGCCTGGTTCCCTGTCCTTAATGCCTAGGCGTGCTTGAGTTCCACAGACATATTTAATATGATAAGACCCTGGAGCGTAAGTGTTATGTGAATTTAATGGCGATGATGACCCACTCCGAGTAGGTGCAAGAGGCAACGTTACAGAGTTCAGGCGCACAATGATGCACATTTAGGTGGGAACTGTGCAAATTTGGTCTAATCGATTAAATCAAATATGTCGATTGTTTATGCTAGGTATTTCAGCCCATTCATTACAATGTAATAAACAATTTCCACAGAAAACAGAGAAAAGAAGACAGCGTTCCTCGTTGCTGTTACTGTTGATTCATGTAATTTTCCGAATCAATTCATGCGATCGTCTGCTGATTGTTTCATTGCAGGCTTTTCTAAAAGGAAGAGACTGAGGTGCTTTCAACGGTTTTGATGTTTTCTGACTGGTGCTCACAATTTGAATTATACTCGTTGCGAATTACATAACTCCGCAAGTTCGTTTGCAAGGAAAACTATAAAAAAGGTTTTCCTTTCAGATGCAGTAAACCACTGGGAGTAAATAGAAGGTACAAGTTGGTCTGAGGTATTTGCTTATCTGTTGCAAGTCATTGTTTGAGTCCATATCTTATGGGTGGTGCTGTTTTGTTAATAGACAATCTATTGAGATAACTGCCAATTATGCTAGCTTTAATGAGGAAATGATTCGCTGATAAAATAATGCAGTTTAATTTCCATGCCTTTTGCGATTTTTCTTTACACTCACTCAAAAGAGCAATGAGCAGTTGCAGTCTCTTTGGGAAGAACCTTTTCGGTGGGAGTTGAGTTATGATATCAGGAAAAACCAAATTTTGGCTAAGAATTGCAAATGCATATCACTTAACATTGAAGGGGATCATCCCGTATGCAGACTGTTTTTTCGCTTTCCTGGGAAATTATTTTTGAAGAACTAAATAAAGATACAAATGCTAATTTTTCATCATATAATTATCAGGATCTTGAGCATACGTAATAATTTCTTCAGCCCGATATCGTCGATCATTATTGAAGTACGCGGCAGCATATCCACACATCTCCAAAAAAATTGTCTTCCGGTGCCACGCTAGAGAGCGCTCTCCTCATTTCAAAGAAGAAAAAAAACGGCCGCTTCAAACGCCATTGATTATGACGAAAGAGAGCTTAATATTTTGCAAAATAGTTAGTATATTATGTATTTTAACATTCGAGGAAAATTAAGTTAATGAGCAGGATTTTTTTGAGAAAAGTCAAACCAATTTTTCTTTTTCGAGAGCTACTACTCTTACAGAATTTCCTTAAATATGACGGGGTTTAGAGTAAAATCTTTGTTATAATTCAGTCAGAGTCCGGATAGCTGAGTGGTTAGAGCGCAAGGCTGTCGTACGGAAGGTCGCGGTTCAAATCTCACTGGTAGCAGTGGAATTTGCATCGTGATTTGACGTCGGATACCAGTCGACTCAGCTGTGAATGAGTACCTGCGTCAAATCAGGGTAATAATCTCGGGCGAGCGCAATGCTGACCACATTGCCTCCCACAGTGTACTGTGGTGTACCGTTACGGTCTTGAATGAAGTTCTCTAACAAACTTCAAGGCCCTGATCCAACATGGATTGTTGCGCCAACGATTATTATTATTATATAATTCAGGGTTTATTTTAATGTCGCGATAACACTAAAATTAATTTCGAAATAACCTGTATATACATATATGGTCGTTTTTGTCACCTAAATGGCGCGTAGAGGGATATCACTCAGTGCAGCAATTATAGAGGATATTCTCCGCTATCTTGCTAGGCCGGATAGCCCCATACGCCCAGAATAACATTGCCCCATATCAAAGAGGCTCACTACAGGCAAATCAGCAACAGATCAGATTTTTCCTCTGCAGCAAGCGACGGAAAAACTGTTGGAATATGGCCATCAGTTACACCATCCCTTCATCGACTTTAAAGCCGCATATAAAAGCATAGTCAGGGTAAAGCTGTACACGGCCATAAAGGAATTCGGTATCCCGACGAAATTGATAAGACTGACTAGGCTGACCCTGAAAAATGCGCAAGGCCAGATGAAAGCAGCAGGATCACTCTCGAAACCATTCAACGTTAACAACGGTCTAAAACAAGGGGATACCCTATCATGCTTCTTCTTTAACCTGGCCTAGGAGAAAATGATTCGCCATTCAGAAGTAAATGCGAGAGGCACCATCTTCTTCATGTCCACCCAACTACTGACCTATACTGACGATATTGACATCATGGGAAGAACGACCCGACATGTACAGTGTACCTTCATCCAGATAGAGAGCAAGATGAAGTACATGGTGGCAACGTCAACACCAGAAACCAAAGAACAACACAAAATCGTACTAGTCAAACGAAAACGATGAAGAAGGAGACTACAACTTTGAGACCGTTGAAAATTTCTCCTACTACGACGAAAATCACAACTCATAACAGCTATGACGATGAAATCCGTGCACGGTTGCTGGCTGCCAATAGAGCCTATTTCAACTTACAAAAACTATTTCGCTCGAAACGTCTCACTATAGGGTCAAAGCCCTCACTGTTCAAGACAATGATCTTGCCCCCAGGATGAACGATTCCGTAGCCTACATAACGACGAAATCTATGATCGATATTATGTGGTTGTGGATAAAATCCGGCTCAACGGGTTGCGGTGGGCGGATCACCTAATCCGTGTGGATGAGGATGATCGAGCCCAGAAAGTCTATAAGGGCAATATCTATGATAGAAAAAGAAGACAATTCAGACCCTGGCTAAGATGCTTGATGGCGTACATCAGGACGCCAGACCGTTTTTAGGGATATCGAAATGGTGGACTTCGACGCCAAACCAGGGTGCCTGAAGTTCTCTACTAAGCCAGACCTAGACCGGATACTGGTTCTTGCGCCGCTGGTGATGATGAGGGTGTCGATCGTTACTTGAATGTATTATAGAAGCAACATAACGCTTTTTCTCTCAGAGAGCTTCTTCAACTCTCTGAAGAAGTGAATAATCTGGGAGCCACTCCAGATAAAAAGCTTCTTTGGAACAGACGTGTTAAGGTAACGGACCTTTGCCTCGACATGGGGACTCAGGCCTCACATGGGGATGTGGATATACGTTGCTATTATTAGGGCGATGTTTGCTTATGCATCTGTAGTGTGGTGGGTTAAGGTGAAACAAAAGGGTTTTCGCTGCAAACTAACCACACTGGAATTAACCGATCGCCCGAAAACAACACAGGGTTCTGGAATAGCAGTCTACCTTTCGATTAGGAACGAGAAGTGGGATTTACCCTTCGGGTAATATGCAACGGCCTTTCAGGGTGAAGTGTATGCGATCCTAAGGGCGGCAACCTAGATGATCATTCAGGAATGTAGAAATCGATTGAACTCTGTTTGTAAATTCAATACAGTGGAACTACTCTGGGTAGTTGGTCATTATCGTATAAAGGGAAATAAAACCTCGGATGGTTTATCCAAAGCGGATTCAATTTTCCCTTCTCCCGGACCAGAACCAGCAGTTGGGGTGTCAGTAGCATTGGCTAATGCTGCTATTAAAAGTTGAGAACAAGCTTCCCATAATGATAAGTGGCAGAGCCTTAATGTTTCTAAACACACCAAACTTTTCCTGCCAGAACCAAACACTACTGCAAAGTTTATTTTGTCGAAAAGCTGGAATTGTTTGCATTCTGACTGATCGTAACTCGTTAGATGAGCATAGGTTCAGAATAAGATGAATGTGTCCATCCTATAATGAAGAAGCAGCATCCACGGAACATTTTCTATGTGGGTTCCCCGCCTAAGGAGGCATTAAACCTGAAATGATCTGGTGCTGATGTGCTACAACTGCAGCGGGTACTAAGGGAAATACTGCATTACATAAACCAATGCGAAATATTCTGTTAGAAGGGGGAATCGAGTACAATGGACCAATAGGGTCTTAATGTTCAGAGGATTTGCCCCTACCCCACCTCATACACACACACACTATTCTGTCCTGAACGTTGAATTGAAATAAGCCAAAAGAGCCAAAGGCAACATTCGGACATCACGTGAATTTATCGGACTCTAAGGCGTGTACAACGTCATCTTTATATAAAGTGAACTGTTATAAAAGGTACAGTTCATCATCATCAACGGTGCAACAACTGGTATCCGGTTTAGGCCTGCTTTAATAAGGAACTCCAGACATCCGAGTTTTGCGCCGAGGTCCACCAACTCGATATCCCTAAAAGTTGTCTGGCAGCCTGACCTACGCCATCGCGCCATCTCAGGTAGAGTCTGAATCCTTATAGACTGTCCGGGCTCGATCATCCTCATCCATACGAATTAGGTGACTCGGTCACCGCAACCGGTTGAGCCGGATTTCATCCACAACAGACGGTCATGGTATCGCTCATAGATTTCATCGTTATGTAGGCTACGGAATCGTCCATCCTCATGTAGGGGGCCAAAAATTCTTCTCTCGAACGCAGCCAATAGGTTTGACCCTATAGTGAGACAGTTTTTGTAAGTTGCTGCTCTGTTCATTGTCATAGCTGTTATCAGTTGTGATTTTCGACCCTAGGTAGGAGAAATTTCCATCGGTCCATCCAATACAACTTTATTGCCCTATCTTCATTGTTTTCGTTTGACCAGTGCGATTCGATGTTGTTCGTTCTTTGGTTTATGGCTGACATTGCCACCATCTACTTCATCTTGCTCTCATTGATATGCAGCCCAAGCTCTCGATCTAGATGAAGGTACACTGTACATGTCGGGTTGTTCTTCCCATGATGTCGATATCGTCACCGTAGGCCAGTAGTTGGGTGAACTTGAAGAGGATAGTGCCTCTCGCATTTATATCTGCATGGCAAATCACTTTCTCCTGAGGCCGCATCATAGAGCATCCACTTTTCTTAGACCGCTGTTGATGTTGAATGGTCTCGAGAATGATACTGCTGTTTTTATCTGGCTTCGCACATTGGTCGGGGTCAGCCTAGTCAGTTTTGTTAATTTTGTTGCGATATCGAATTCCCTCATGGTCGTATTCAGTTTTACCCTGTGTCATATGCGTCATATCATATCGCTTGCTGCAGAGAGAATATCTGATCTGTTGCTGATTTGCCTGGAGTGAGCTTCTTTGGTATGGGCCAATGATGTTCTTGGCGTATGGGGCTATTCGGCCTAGCAAGATAGTGGAGAATATCTTATAGATGGTACTCAGCAATGTGATACCTCTATACTTGCTGCACTGTGTGATCTTCCCCTTTTTATGTATGGGGCAGATAATGCCTCGTTGCCAGTCGTTAGGCATTGATTCGCTGTCCCATACTTTGAGCATCAGTTGATGAACCATTTGGTGTAGTTGGTTGCCTCCATATTTAACTAATTCGGCCCCTGGGGAGCCAGTGGATTGCACTGTTGCAGTTCTTGACCGTTTCTTCTATGTTGGTGGTCCGTCGTCTTCAGTCCAACTCGCTGATAAGTTTGTTGTTAAGCAGCTCATCAAAATATTCAACCTATAGCTCCAATATGCCCATTCTGTCGGAAATCAGATTTTCCTCGTTGTCTCGGCAGGATGAGCATCGAAGTATATAAGCCTTCATCCTGCTGACTTGTTGGTAGAACCTCCGCTCCTGGTGGGGTCGCTCCCTGTACTTTCTGAGTTCACAGACCTGTTGGTGTTCCCAGGCTTCCTTTTTCCATCTGTGAAGTCGACGGGGTTCGTGATAATTCTCCGCGCGTACCCGCGTTCTTTGAGAATGCAACATTGCTCGGTATGCGTCATTCTTCCGTTCCGTTGGTAGTTCACATTCATCGTCGAACCAAGTATTTTTGTGGCCGTATCTATGATAACGTACTTCAGGTGGTTGTGAAGATCATTTATTGATGCTTCAACTCCGACATGTCTGTTAGCTGCGGTTATTGTGGCACCCAGGGGAGTTTGGGAGTTGGAGTTTGAAAATACATACTATATTTAGAATTTTTAGGAATACGAATGCGAAAACACCATAGGAAATTTCTCACACAAGATGTGCGCAAAGCCTTTATACCCGAAGCGTCCAGCTTCTGGTATTTCGATCTGCCTTTGATTGATTTAAAATACACAATCTTGCAAAAGTTCAACGAGTTGGGTGCATTTGAATTTCAACGATAAAAATCGTGACAACTTGCTTAACCTATACTACCCAAGACCAAACCTAACAATATCAATGTCCACTATCTTCTCCTGCATTTTGAACAAACTCGTACAAAGGCCAAGCATACTACACAGTTTTCCCTGCTATGAAGTCCAGAAAAGTACACAAAAATAAGTTTTGCATTACAAGGAAGGGGCAGAGTGATAATTTCGATATAATAAAAGAATGTACACCATATATGACGAACCACCTGTGTGCTCGACGGGAATCAACGGGACACATCGGGAGGATGGAACCGAACAGGATACTCTAACGAATGTTCAAGGATAAAGCACGAGGAAAACATCCAGCAGGAAAACGACTGAAGAATATACTTGCAGGAGCGGTAAGACAATCGGGGCAAGGCACTTTTCACCGCACATTTGGAGTTATTGCGTCATAGAAGATGATGATGATGATGAGAAATGATGGGAAACTGTTGATGAGGAACAGAAATAATAAATCATTTAAAATGGAGCCCCAGGAAACACTCTAAAATGGAGATTAAAAGCCGGGTACTCAGTCGTTGTAGGGGGCTCTCCATGAACGATTTGGAAGATATAACAAGTGGGACGTTAGTTTTCAACATAAGAGGTATTTTCCCTTATGTGGATGAGAATTGTTAGTTCGTCTTTCCAGAGAGTGAGAAAGGGATTGATTGAAAATCAGCCAAGTGGAGCGGCAATATGCTACTTACTATCGGTTAGGGAAAGGTTAGCAGCATCATCAAGACGAAACTTAAAGTCGGCATCGAAGTTGTCATAGATAAATTCTACCAAACCTGTTCCAAACAGGGGGAAGCGGTAATAATGTAAGCGTTTCAGTTATTGCCAGTGAAATATTAGGTAGGCCGCGGATTAGGAACAACTTTTCGAATGCGGTCTTCAGCTAGCGTAGACGGAGCAGGATTTGTTTTTTGTAAACTCCTCCATAACAGTGTTGAAAATCCCAGAATGCATGTACATTCACTCCAAGTTGAGAGTGTTTACAATGTTACTGGTCGGGAATTCTCCCCCTTTCTGTGTTGCACTCTCTTCAACGCCTGTCGAAAACAAATGCTAATTCAGTGTCGCATTGATGAAATCTTGTTCCAAAACAGGGTTTACTATGGGGGCTTACTTAGGTGTAGACTTTTGGATAAGCGCAATATCAGGGGTGCTGACAAATGATTCGAAAGGAACGTGACTAATTGTCGCGCAATTCGTTCCAGTTCACTACAAGCCACAGTTCACACAAGCCGGAGGATCACCATAAAAGTTAGCTCAACTCGGAAATGTGGTAGCAGCATAATGGTCTAATATGATAATACTGCGTTGCATACTAGAAGTCCTGTAACTCTGTTTCGAAACGACCACAGCAATGGCAAATTGCTGCGGTCAGGGAAGGAAAAAAATTTGCTACAAATAAGTAAGACTTTGACTTCAAATACTGCATTATGAAAGTTGGTTGCAAGCCTGCCGATGGTCCACCCACGATGGAAACAAACTTAAGAATTGGAAGGGGTCCATTTCTAAGAGGTGAGATATTGTCTTCTATTTGTAGTTAAGTCTCTATCCCGTATTCCTACCTATTTAACATCAGGAATTAGATAAAAAAGTACCAAATGAATTTGCTGGGAAGCGTCAAGAAGCCTTTGGCAGCGGAGCAAAAAAACATAAGGCAGACTCTATCCCGCCTGATAACGACTAGATTTAACGAACACGTCAAGGAAGCGGTAAGTAGTATTCGGAAACCAAAGTCGTGCATAAGATCATCAGTGGCAGCGCACATAGTCGAGGAAGCGCATACCATTCAACGCGAAAATCTTGAACTCTTGCGTCATACAAACCGAACGACAACCTTGGACCCTTGGGAAAGTCTAGAAATTTTGAGAGAAGATGTGACGCGGTTATTAAACACAGATTCCGGTAATTGCCCCTCAAAATTAATAAGACTCGCCGCGGTAATTAACAGGTAATTGGGCTAATAATTTAATGTTGCTTTTTTTTTGTTAAAAAATAATTTAGGTAATTAGTGTTTAAGTATAAATAGAACCGTATAATCGCAATTGTTTTCAGTAGCTTTGTACCGATGAAGGGGGTAAGTTCCCGAAATATGTATATACACTATAAAATAAAATTGTAGTTTGGAGTAAGCTACTGGTCTATCAATTTTAGAAGGAGTCTTTTACCACATTTCCCAATCATATAACGTCCGGTGAACCTCAACTTTTCATGGATCAAATGGAACCACCATAATATTTGAGACAAAGGAATCTGAGCAATTTGAGGAGTAAATAACATGGAGGAATTCATACCTTTGACTGTTTTATCCTCAAGTCATGGACTTCGGTGAAATGGCTGTGAATCTAGCAAGAGTACAAATGTTCTTTCTGAAGTCAAGGGCCATTGCTGCTTGAAAGCTCCAACAGTCTTTTAAAACATGACGGGTTGTGGTCCACAAATACCCGTGGACGTATTAGAACCCTCTACCATGTGCTGCTTATATAAACATATTTAAGTGGGCATTTGTCCCATTTGTACCCAGGTCGTAATGTTTAGTTATCAAACCATTAACTTTCGTATGATATTGATAGTGAAAGTTTCCTGTGCGGAGTTGCCAAATCTCCTATCAGGCGCGTCCCTTCGTGCGGATAAGGGAATGCTCGGCGAATGTGTCATGGGCATGCATATGCACGCATCCGGAGATGTGCGTGTATGGGCATGCTTATGCGCAGGCCGGGTAGGTGGGTAGTAAACGCCCACCCGTGGATAAAAATTGGCTATGGGAAGGACACCCAGAAATTAAACCAAATATGGAAGAGGAGAAAAGTAGTTTTTTTACGGTGCAGGGCTTCGGAAACCCAGTACCGGCGGTTTTTGGGAGTGAGCAAGCGGGCTCCCGGCCGTCGATATCCAACGACCGCAGTGCCTCAGTAGTGGGAAACTTGGCTACTGTGGCATCTAATGCTACAAGAGATAATGGTGGAGTGGAAATTAGGTCCACACCGGATCCCTTTAGGAGGAGTTCGAAGCTTGGGAGATCACCACCGAGAACAATGGTTCTTTTTGGTAGTCGAGATTCGTCGCGGGACTCTGAAAGAGATCATTCCTTGTGGCGCAAGGCGCGAAAGCAAACGGGAACATACCGGAATGGCGTTCGTTACACTTGGGGAACGAATAAATGAACTGTGTGAGTTCATCAAGGAGAGGCGGAATATCCATCAAAATATTCCAGCCTTGATAAGAGGCATTAAATTGTCTTATATCAGGGCACTCGAAGAAAAGAATTCCCAAGCGTCAGTTGGCAAGGTCACAAGGGAAACGCAGGTGACGCCTCCCCGTGATAAAGCAGGCGGGAAAACAGGAAAACGGGCTAGAGACGGTACCAGCGAGCCTCTTGGACCACAGCAAGCCCCGAAGAAGAAAAAAGCCTCTTCACCAAAGAAGGCGGAGTCGGCGAGAGTACCCGCGAAAGTCGGTAATCTCACGATTGCATCCACAACACCTACAAAAGTGGAAGAAACCAACGCCCGGAGGCCCGAACAATGGACTAAGGTGAGCAACAAGAGGAAAAAGGACAAAAAGAAGCTCCGCCCGGAAATAATAATTATTTCCAAGTAGGGAAATATGTCCTATGCCGACATCCTCCGAAAGGTGAAGTCAGACCCGGAATTGAAGGATTTGGGGGATAATGTGAGCCGTATTAGGCGAACACAGAAAGGGGATCTGATGCTGGAGTTAAGTAAATCCGCCGACAAGTCGGCCGATAACTTCCGCGGGAAGGTGGAAAGTGTACTTGGAGAGGAAGCTGAGGTAAGAGCTCGGAAACAGGAGATAGTGGTTGAGTGCAAGGACCTAGATGAAGTCACCTCACGGGAGGACATCTGTGCTGCGCTAAAGCAGCAGTTCAACCTTGGCGATATAGACCAGAGTGCCATAAAAAGGATGAAGAAGGCATATGGTGGCACACAGACCGCTATTATTAGTTTGCCGGCAGAATCAACTATTAAGTTGATTACCGCGGGCAAGGTAAGAGTAGGTTGGGTCGTGTGCAGGCTCAGGGAACAAATCTCTCTAAAGAGATGCTTCAGATGCCTCGATTTCGGCCATTTTGCATGCACTAGCCAGCATGATAGGTCGAGGAGTTGCAGGAAGTGTGGGGAAGAGGGCCACCTCATCAAAGATTGCACCGGAGATCTACGGTGTATGTTATGTAGTGGGAAAGAGGGCGTGGACGGCCGGCATATTGCGGGAAGCAGCAGATGTCCGGTATATAGGAGGGAGCTGAACCGCACAGGAAAATGAGATTGATACAAATCAATCTCAATCAGTGTGAGGCAGCTCAGGACCTGCTCTCGCAAACCATTCGAGAGTCGAATGTCGATGTCGCGGTTATTTGCGAGCCATACAGAAACTACGGCGGTGCGACTTGGGCGGTGGATGCGTCTGGCAACGCCGCAATCTGGGCGTGCGGAAGACAGGCCATTCAGGAAGTCATGGCCCCCCCCGGCAGCCGGTTTTATAAGGACGAAGGTCAACGGTGTCCATATTTACAGCTGCTACGCTCCTCCTAGTGCAACCTTAGCACAATATGAGGAGATGTTAGACAGTCTGGTGTTGGATGCTAGAGACCGCAGCCCTAAAATCATTGCGGGCGATTTCAACGCGTGGGGAAGCCGATCGACGAACGCCAGAGGTCAAATTCTGTTGGAGTCATTTGCGGAGCTGGACATCGTGCTGGCCAACGTTGGATGCGTGCCCACCTTTCGAGGAAGAGGGTCGGGTTCGATCGTTGACCTGACATTTGTTAGCACTTCACTGGTGAGGGGGATGGCTTGGCAAGTGAGTGAGCACTACACCCACAGTGACCACCAGGCCATCTTCCTCCACATTGGGAACCGGGGAAGCAGTCAACGACGCTCTGGAGGTGGAAAGGCGAAGGCGGTTGGCTGGTCTATCGGAGCTTTCGACGAGGAGACATTCCTGACCGCATTGGAGGGAGCCCATGATCCGGATGGAACAGCGGTGGAAAGGGTCACACAGCTGTCTCAGCGTGTAACCGAAGCATGCGACCCTACGATGCCACGACGACGTTTGCACCACGGCAAGAGGCCAAACTACTGGTGGAACACGGAGATTGCTGCCTTGAGATCCTCTTGTCTCCGAGCGAGGAGACTTTTCAACAGGACAAGAGGAAGGCCGGAGCACCAGGAGCGTGAGGAGGAATACAGGGATCTGCGAAGCAACCTTAAGAAGGCCATTCGGAGAAGCAAGCGGGAATGCTACCAGAAGCTCTGCATGGAGGCTAATACGAATCCGTGGGGTACAGCCTACCAAGTTGTAATGAAGAAGATCCGCGGGC
Source organism: Hermetia illucens (assembly GCF_905115235.1). Lineage (NCBI taxonomy): Eukaryota > Metazoa > Arthropoda > Insecta > Diptera > Stratiomyidae > Hermetia > Hermetia illucens. The sequence continues at coordinate 140,765,565 of NC_051849.1, read as the reverse complement.
GAAAATCACCTCAGGTGACATGCCCACGGCTCTTGTTGCAAATAATTGCAACTCTTTTCCCGCAGCAGGAGCAGGACGAAAGAGAACCCTAACCGGCAGCTCAGCAGGACGTCTTCTCGATCCCTGATGTTACCGAAGAGGAACTTTGGGAAATCTGCAGACGTATTGGGGACAGCAAGGCTCCGGGATTGGACGGAATTCCGAACAGGGCTCTGAAGGTGGCAGTCAAGGCCAGACCAAGGTGGTTCGCAAGCACATTCGAATCGTGCATGGCGGAAGGAGTGTTTCCCGCCCAGTGGAAGAGGCAGAAACTGGTCTTGCTACCGAAGCCTCGAAAACCATCCGGCGTGCCCTCTTCATATCGCCCTATTTGTCTCTTAGACACCATGGGGAAGATGTTGGAGAGGGTGATTTACAACAGGCTGCTCCCGTTCATCGAGCTTGCGGGTGGTTTTTCAGAGCGGCAATATGGGTTTCGGCGAGCCCGTTCTACGGTCGATGCAGTAGCAAAGGTCGTGGAATTGGCTCGAAATGCGATGGCCATGGGCAAATGCTGTGCTCTGGTGACGCTGGACGTCAAAAATGCTTTTAACTCAGCCAACTGGGGCTGGATTAAGGGCGTTTTGGCCAAACTGGGTGTTCCTAACTACTTGGCTCGGCTCATCGAGAGTTACTTTTCGGATAGACTTCTCTGGTACGAGACGGACGACGGGCCGAAGGAGTACATTGTGAGAGCAGGTGTGCCTCAAGGTTCTGTATTGGGACCGCTGCTGTGGAACATAATGTACGACGGAGTGCTTGGCCTTCGCGCGCCGGAGGAGACAACGCTGATTGGTTTTGCGGACGACTTGGCGGTAATTGCAATTGCAAAGCATCCCGAGGACGTGGAGCTTTATGCAAATGAAGCCATTCATACCATCAAGTCATGGTTACGAATGGCCAAGCTGGACCTGGCGGACGAAAAGACGGAGGCGGTCCTCATTACCAACCGTAGGAAGAACAACACGGTTACCATCCGGGTTGGTAATCGTGAGGTCGTCTCAAAATCGGTTGTCAAATACCTGGGGGTGATGATCGATGCCAAGCTGAGTTTCAAGGGACACTTGGATTATGCGCGAGAAAAGGCAGCAAATGCCAGCTCATCCCTTGCAAGGATGATGCCTAACGTGGGAGGGCCGAAGTATAGTCGCAGGCTACTCATCGTGGGAGTGGTGAGGTCGATCCTGCTATACGCGGCCCCTGTCTGGGCGGGAGCGTTGAACCACGCGGTCAACCGGAGGAAGATATGTTCGGCATACCGGCCAATTGCGCTAAGGGTGTGCAGCGCATTTAGGACGGCATCGACGGAGGCAGTGTGTGTTATCGCAGGAATGATCCCTATAGATCTTCTAGCGAGCGAGGCACACTGGCTCTACGAAAAACGGAAGGCAAATCCAGCCGAGGTGAATGCGGATTTCCGAAAAGCCATCAGGAGAGAGTTGTGTGGCAAGTGGCAACAACGATGGGATAACTCCGACAAGGGCAGGTGGACCCATACATTGATCCCGTGCATCGAGAAATGGGTCAACCGAAAGCACGGAGAATTGAATTACCACCTGACACAGTTCCTTACGGGACACGGTGGCTATAGGAAGTACTTGCATCGCTTCGAGTTGGACGAGTCTCCCAACTGTCCTGAATGCGGTGCTACACTCGAGGACCCGGAGCACGTTATGTTCTATTGTCCCAGATTTCTACAGCAGAAAAGGAGGTTGAACAGCATCTTAGGGGCGGACATCGAGCCCTCCAACCTGGTGGAAGAGATGTTGAAGTCGGAGGAAAACTGGATGGCGGTAAATGAGGCAGTAGCCGTGGTGCAGACAAAACTCCTGGAGTTGGATCGAGCTCGGAAGGCGGCGCGACGGAGACGTGACATGGACGAGCTGGTATAGCGAACCAGAGCCTCCCCCGCGAAGTAATACTTCACGGTGGTCCCGCGGGGAGGGGCGGAAGAGTGGGGGTGGTTTTAGTGGGTGTGAATCCCACACACTGCTGCAACCTGGCGCAGCAGCGTCTTTCTAAGATTTCCACCTCCATCCATAAAAAAAAAAAAAACAAATAGTCAAAGTTTATTAATATAAGAAATTTGCACAACTCTGTTAGTGCGATTTCAACCAAACGTGCTAGTATCATGCACTTTAGTATAGTCTATTTTACTGCAAATGTTAATGATTTTACGATAAATTTAACGGTAATACACTATTATTTTTTGATTCCCGAGTTGTCACAATCTCCACAGATCTTAATACTAGCACTACCATAAGTGCTAAGCATTTAGGCGCAGAAGATCCTACCTATTTAAAAGATAAGGGGGCCCTGGTGGTGGTAGCCGGTAGTAGGTTAGCGCGAGAATCCGTCGAGAATTCCCCACAACGTCGAGCACGTATGCAGAATGGTGTATTCCTGCATGGTTTGATCCGAACTTCGTGAGAGTCCAGGACATCAAAGGAAGTCGTGAAGGATTTAGGTACAATACCCGTAGCGGACAATATTATGGGAGCTACAACCAACCACTCGAGACGCCAAATTTCTTTGATTTCCGGAGTCAGTAGTTCATAGTTCACCTTCTTCTCCAGCAGGCCTTGCCGCATTCCTCCGTGCTGCGTGCCTCTCCACACGTCTTGCATTGTTCAGTACGGTCCTTTCCTTCGCCGGAATGTCGACAGGAATCATACTGCCTCATCTAATGTGGTTCTTAAAGCCGATAAACCGAGTCACTTGCTTCCATCTCTGAGAGTCTTCAAGCGCCTCTGCCGCCACAGTTGATGAGTAAAGCAGGAAGGATCGCACCACTCCGGCTAGAAGCAACCTCCGACAGAGTTTCGCAACCCAATAATCGGCAGCATTTTTCCAAGTGTTTGCGGTGGCATGGATTGCTTTTTGGCACGCATGCTCTAGGTGTCCTGTAAACCTCAATTTGGTGTCAATTATCACCCCCAGGTATTTGATAGTCGGCTTTGATATGCCCGTATATCCACCGACTTCCGCTTTCATAGTATTCTTTTTCCTGTGGTTCGTTATTAAAACCGCTTCCGTTTTCGCGTCCGTCAAGGCCAACCCGGCTCTTTCTTACCACTCTCGCTGCTTCTGTCCCAAAAACTAATATCGGTTTCGGGAAGGATTAATCGACATTTTTCATTTATGATGACCATGTAATCGTTTCTAAGGTGAAAGGTGTGACAACATGGTTGACGCCTGGACCACTCTAACTTCAAGTCGAGGAAGCATATAGATTTATTGAGATATCCTGAAAAGGGCTTTTGTCAGAAGCAGCGAACAATGGGAGTAGGGTTAGGATATAAGGCTAGTATAGCAGTGTGTATGTGATTTCGTTCTGCTATGTTATTGCTTTTAATAAATTTACATTCAGTTATTAATTCTCCAGCGGGATTGCAATGAATGCCATTTTCACCAACCGCAGAACAGTAGTATAAATATCCCACATTAAGAAAGATATGGAGAGTAATATATGTCTAGGAGGGGTTTGCAGATTTGACATTGCAACCCTCAGCAAATACCTGGGTAATGAATGCATTGAGCTTCGGTTTGGGAAGGAAATACATACAAATATGTTCTCCCTCTCCAAAACTGGCGCTCATTGAAAAGCTCGAAAAATACAACATACATACAAAACGAAATGACCAGGCAATGAGGTATTTGACTCAAGGAGCGCACACTATTTCCTATGTGTAATGAAGAGAGGACTTCGGATTTCGAAACTTGTGTTCACCGGGATATGTTTTCGACCAGGCCTTATACTGGTGGACTGCGCGGCGGAGGACACTGCAGAGTGGATTAGAATCATAGTTCCTAGATTGCCAGGCTAGAAAGGGGTGGAACTGTCAACATGTGCTGGGGATGATATATCAGGAGCCCACATGGTGACAGTTTTTCTGCCAAAAGCCGCGACAATAGAAACCTAAGACCTTATGGGCCTCCTAATCGCGCAGAATGAAGATCTCCATACCCGACTATGGAGAGTCTTCAGAAGCAAGGTGGAGGGCAAGGATAAACTCCTCACGATTGGGATACATGACCGATCCCTGGAGGCAATCAAACGTCGGATTGGCAACATACCCGTGCATGTGCACAGGGAAAAACATACCGAGGTCCCCGAAGAAGTCTCGAAAGCCATAGAGGCGGAAAGGACTGGATCAACTAGCGAAGTAGATCTGCTGCCCAGTGAAGAGCAGAAGCTGAACGACCTACGACTTCTAGGGCTCAGGGTGGACAGCGATGCGCACGAAAGCGCCATGTCGGAGGAGGAGGGCCATACTCTGACAGTGTAGAAGAGCTCCAAACAATAACAGAGCCAATGGCCAGCAAAAAGATAGCCCAGATAAACCATGGTGGACCATGCGAAAGCTACGTCATTGGAATAGTGCTGGCTCAGGAGCCCTGGGTGTACCGGGGGCAGATTCGCGATCTGCAAGGAGGAAGCATGCATGTAATTTGGGACTCCTCTTGTGAAAAACCAAGAGCTTGCATAATTCTTAAACCTAATTTAAAATACATATGTCTTTCAGAGTTCTTAACCGGGGACCTTGTGGCTATTCAAGTCTCATTGGAAGCCGGGAGGAGCACTCGAGAGGCAGTCGTGGGATCGGGATACTTCCCAGGAGACGAAATCTGGGCTCCACTGGAGCAAATCGTGAAACTGGCGAAGTATTCTGAGAAGAGGGCGTTACCACTTCTCCTCGGCTGCGATGCCAATGCCCATCACGAAGTCTGGAAAAGCAGCGTCACCAATCGAAAAGGTGATTACCTTCTTGAATTTATTCTTAGTACTTCAACGCCCTGATCCAACATGGATTGTTGCGCCAACGATTATTATTATTATTAATAAGTTAAATATATACTCTAATGAACGGAATGGTCAGGAATTGGAGGGTGTCGGATGTGCCCTCTATGTCTGATCACAGGATAATCAGATTGGACATTGAGGGTAACTCCGAAATAGAAAAAATAATAAGGAATCCCAGGAGAACGGGTTGGGAATCCTACGCAATGCACCTGAGCAACAACATTGCCCACCTTCAAGGGGGCGGTGACATCAGGAGCGAACTGGAATTAGAAACAGTGGTGGAAAACCTCAACACAGTCGTCATTGACGCATATGAGGCCAGCTGTCTGGCTAAGACAGTTAAGTCATCTAGGGATGTACCATGGTGGAACAGGAACCCGGCCAGAATGAGAACTGGATACTTTGGGTTCCAGGCAGACTGTGGGCTGACTCCACTGAACTTGAAGGATCGATCTTTCAATCCTCTGAGCGGGGTGAAGCCGGACCAAGAGCGGATCGATGAATGGAAGTCGAAGGCAATGCACGGTAAACACGTGAATTGTCTTTGGCAGCTATTTGTCGATTTGCATTTGTCAAACAGATGGCTATGTGCGGGGGAGCTCTTTGCTGAGACGGAGAGATTCATGTGTACCATTCAGGATGGCGTGGTCGCCACCCGAGCTTATAAAAAGGTCATCATGAAAGAACGGGTGGAGAACGACCAGTCCAGAATGTGTGGGTCGGCGTTTGAGGCGTTGGACCATCTCATTTCTGGCTGTACTGTTATGGCACCGGTGCAATACATCACCAGGCATAATGCTGTATGTAAGGTTATCCATCAAAACCTTGCATACAAGCATAGGCTGATCACGGGAACATGTCCGGTATATCGATATGAGCCACAAGCAGTACTTGATAGTTCTGCTTACAGAATGTATTGGGACCGGCAAGTTCTAACTGATCGCCACATACCACACAACAAGGCTAACGTTCTGTTAGTTCGGGAGGGGGGGGGGATGCTCCGCGTATATTATTGATTTTGCTTACCCCATAATAGCAACATTGAACGGAAATACGTGGAGAAGAAGGTGAACTATGAGCCACTGACTCCGGAAATCAAAGAAATTTGGCGTCTCGAGTGGGTGGTTGTAGCTCCCATAATATTGTCAGCTACGGGTATTGTACCTAAATCCTTCACGACTTCCTTTGATGTCCTGGACTCTCACACAGTTCGGTTCAAGCCATGCAGGAATACACCATTCTGCATACTTGCTCGATGTTGCGGGGAGTACTCGACGGATTCTCCCGTTGACCTACCGCCGGCCACTACCACCAGCGCCCCTTTAGTTTTTAAGTAGGTAGGATCATCCGAGCCTAAATGCTTGGCACTTAGTGCTAGTATTAGGTAAAATCCGGCATCTGCCGAGATTGCGATACCTCGGAAATAATAATGAAGAGAGTTAAAAGGTACGAATTGCAGTGAATCAGGAGACCTTTTCAGAAACTATGCAACCCGAAAATCTGGACAAATTCATGAAGGCCACAAAACACATCTCATACCGATCTCTGTTCAAATAAAATTATTAATACTATATTTTTATATTTTCTGAATTATACTGGAAAATTCGTTTAAATTAATCCTTGGATTACAAAATTTTATTATACATTTTTCCTTTCCTTTCCCTACAGATCCTTGAAATGGGTGGCTGGTAGAAGAAAATTGGAAACTATGAGTAAAACTCCTTCTTCACTGTGGAAAGTAGTCAAGAATATTGAGTATACTTCTACAATTTGAGACTATCTAGAAGCTTGACCTACATATGAGTAATTGTAATTTTCGTCCAATAAATAAAGGGTCAATTCCCTTCAAATGCTGGTATGTACTTATTCCACGTAGCTTCCAACAAATAATCCGCCCAATTCCCTGTTAGCCATAAATGCAAGCATACTTTCCGGAATTAAGAAGTTCAGAACAATTAATTGTAATTCTATACTTTTGCCTTTCACATGCATAAATGGCAGCTGTGGAACTCATGTAGGCGAATGTCAGTGGAAAAGGAGCCAGCACGGTATCTAGAGAATAGGTTCAAATCTGAACCTGAGTCGTCTTGACGATTACAGAACAACGCAAGGAACTCCAATTTCCTAGGAAAATCTGACCCCCATCATTGGCGCTATCTCCGTAAACACAATAATATCCCAAAAGGTAATAATAATTGTGACGTACGGCAATCTGTATTCGTCCTCATCTGCTATGCTGTAATATTATCCCCGATTCAATTCATCGGTGACGACTTTCCCGGGGTGCGCGTCACCGAACATATCGTTCTCCATTGTATTGATTTAAGCGCTGATGGTTGCCGTGTTCCAAGGCATCATGGACACGTTTATAGCGTAACTCATTACGTAATGGCCTGATCGTATGACTATTTGGTCATGGAATGCTACTTCTGCGCTACTGCCGGTCTGTAGATTCCGACTCCCGCTTCTATTTCCTTCTATTTCGCGACATGTCACAAATCTCCTTTGAACTTGGCCATGGCCTTTGGCCATGCAAATAGGCGCCTGCTTAATTAACATACGTATCTTCCATTGCATGAGGATATGCACTTTATCCAGCCGCGATTTTCGTTTGCTGCTAATTGTGTACTATTGATTTTCGAGGGGAGTGTGTTAGTGTTGCGGCAAATTCTACGCCAGGATTAGAACAGAAGTACGAAAATGCCACTGGAAACGGTTTATCGTCCTCTTGGTACCGAACTGTTCTATTTATAAGGCAGCATGACTTTTTCCCTGCGAATGAAGAGGGTAAAGGATAAGACGTGGCACTTCTCTAGGATTACGTATCATTGGATCAGAAATAGAAAGAATCGAAATGTTTGCTTGCTAAATTTACAAATAAGTTCATGGCCGACTAATTATGTTTTTCTTTTTTCGTATTTCATTCACATCCATCCATTTGTAGTTACGCCACTTTAAGGATAAAATTTTATCATCATCAACGGCGCAACAACCGGTATCCGGTCTAGGCCTGCCTTAATAAGGAACTCCAGACATCCCGGTTTTGCGCAGAGGTCCACCAATTCGATATCCCTAAAAGATGTCTGGCGTCCTGACCTACACTATCGCTCCATCTTAGGCAGGGTCTGCCTCGTCTTCTTTTTCTACCATAGATATTGCCCTTATAGACTTTCCGGGTGGGATCATCCTCATCCATACGGATTAAGTGACCCGCCCACCGTAACCTATTGAGTCGGATTTTATCCACAACCGGACGGTCATGGTATCGCTCATAGATTTCGTCGTTATGTAGGCCACGGAATTGTCCATTCTCATGTAGGGGGCCAAAAATTCTTCGGAGGATTCTTCTCTCGAACGCGGCCAAGCGTTCGCAATTTTTCTTGCTAAGAACCCAAGTTTCCGAGGAATACATGAGGACTGGCAAGATCATTGTCTTGTACAGTAAGAGCTTTGACCCTATGGTGAGACGTTTCGAGCGGAACAGTCTTTGGAAGCTGAAATAGGCTCTGTTGGCTGACAACAACCGTGCGCGGATTTCATCATCGTAGTTGTTATCGGTTGTGATTTTCGACCCTAGATAGGAGAAATTGTCAACGGTCTCAAAGTTGTATTCTCCTATCCTTATTCTTCTTCGTGTTTGACCAGTGCGGTTTGATGTTGGGATGTTTGATGAAAGGGATCAAATACCACCTTGTAACCACTCCGGTCACGCTGCTTACAGGGCAGAGGCGAGGCAGCGTCTGATGAGTTGCCTCTGCCCTGGACGGAACCACAAGTCATTGGTATATTTCTTCTCTGTTTACCTTAATTTTGTAAATTGTTACCTTAAAAACACAAAACTCCATTGGCCGAAACCGCTCCTGCAGTTCAGGTGTACCGAAGCATGCTTCTACTAGCTGAATTCTGGTGCTCAGAGGTGGCGGTGGGGAAAACGGGGCGGCAACCCTGTCCGCCAAACCAAAACCAAGTGGCCGAGGAGAACCTCCATAGTGGTGGCACCGGGAGATGCTGTACTCACTTTGGCTTACCGGCCGTTATGCAGTAGGCGAATGCTCCAAAGGTCTAATCAGGGCGATTAGACCCCAGTCTGCACGGGGACTCATCTGAAGTGGCAAATTGGTCACGAAACCTCACCAGGGGTATACTGGTACCATGGGAACAGAGATAACCCCTGGACTCTCATACTTCGGATGAACTCCCGTTGCATGTGAGTACAGCTCGGTTATTTGCAGTTGGCTTCCTAGTGCGAGCTTCATGGGGGTTGTTGGTTATGCTCAAGTGAGAAGAGACCTTCGGGCCTCGGCGTGGTGTTGCGTGTCAACATGGGTGCCGTACTCCTTAGTTCGGTAGAGATTTAGGTAGGTCTACATCCACCAGTATGAATGCTAAGCCATGCACTTGGTTATTGTTGCTTGTCTCAGCGGGGCTCTGATTGTGGTCACAAAACCAATCCGTGTCTTAAGAAGACCGTGGGATTAAGTCGTCCACGCTCACGTTAAACCCTCAAGGACTCACTAGCTGAATGCACAAATTACGTAATGGCTTATAACGGTTTTCTTGGGAACGTTCAAACAGTGACAACCACAAAATCAAATTGAAAAAGAAACTTTGAAGATTTCACGAAAATGGTTTTTAGAGTTCCCTGTTATGGTCAAAGCCTAGTTAACTTTTCCATATATTTAACTTTTGCGAGTCTAAAGTTTCGTGAGCCCCTATTGTATACTATCATCTACTTTATTTGAGCAAATATCGTTACGTAGGGTATTTTGAAGCTTAGATACTATATACATGGAATATCATAATTTTTTCAGATTTTGGTTAGGTACTTTTTGAGAACGGATCCTTGAAGTAATTAACTCTTCGCGCACTCCTCCCCTTTACACCCAATGACAAAACTAACATCTGCTTTGGAAAGAGACTTTTCATTTGATACCACCTCCCCCCCAAGCTACATATACGTGTTCGATGAAAAAACTTTTCAACAAAACCTTAAGGAGTACAGTTAACCAATTAAAAAGTTGGACAGTTACCCTAATACATTTTGAAGTTAAATATCTTCAAAGCCAGATGATATTTTTAAATGAGTTATGATAGAAAAAACAACAATTTTTGATGGGAATTTTCTACCGTTATTATTATTTTACCATATTTGCGGAACAAAAAGTGAACAGCAGCCAAAAAAAACTTGGACAATTCAAGTTGGCATTTCGTACCGGCAACACGTAAGGTGATCGTTGCTCCAAAAGAGATAACGTTATCTTTCGTGATGTCTTTAGAAGTTCTGGGCTTCTTGGCAACTATTAATTCGTTGCATATATTGCGTGTAAAAGACCGAAAATGGAAAATAAGCAATTCTCCTCCGCAATTAGTGTGGAAAAGAGTTGAGCAGTGCATGTTATAGTATTTAAAGGACTAGGGTCACTCCATATTATCCAAGAAAACCTCACTAAATTAGGCTACCTTGATATGCTTAGGCAGCACATACCAGCTACAGTTTCTATATTGGGCTTGCTCTCTACTATAATGTTAGTTCATGACAATAATTCAAAACACACAACTATGGTCGTTAAGGAATGAAGTGGATCCTCTATAATGTCAAAAAGACTCTTCCTTATCCATCTCAGAGACCACATTTAAGGGGGTCATCCCGTGTGAAGGCCGTTTTTCTTCGCTTTTTTTAGAAATTTTTTGTGAAGAACTGGATGAAGATACAAATACGAATTTTTCACAATATATTTATTGATATTTTGAGCATGCACAATATTTTTCCCAGCCATGCTATCGGGCTGGAAAAAATATTGCGCGTTCATTATTTCAATACAGAGCAATTTATACACCCAACTCCAAAAAAAGGTGTTTTTTCCGCTGCCACGCTAGAGTGCGCTGCGGTCATCTTAGAGAAGAAAATAACCGTCATTTTAATGTGCAGACTTAGCTACAGTCCGCAAACTAGGATTATTAAAAAATATTAAAAGCTAAATTTTTGGTGCCGTGTTAAACTTTTTTTTGTGAATTTTGGTGTTTTTCAAGGCTTCGTTAAAGAATGAAGAAAACTACTGAATGAATCGCAATTATCCTAGTTTGCGGACCGTAAATATGTTGGCCAAAGGGTAGTATACGTCCCAGGGCGAAACGTGAATTGGTACCCACGATGGAGCATAAAACCTGGGAAATGCCTGCTGAACCAACACCAACAGCTCTACTACCAAACCCTATCTCCACCTCCACGTGGTGACCGCTGGGAGCTCTTCCTTAACGAAAAGCTACAGACGGAGAAGGATGAAGGCGAGTCTCCCGCGCTTAAAAACGGGACAAATTGTACCAACTGGTCCTCCAGGTTGGGGGTTGGGTAGGGCTGACAACCCTACACGGAAAACCGAAGTTACGGAGCCACGAAAGGAGCCTCGGACAGGATGGATTTTACAACGACGAACCCGGCAACGACAACGGAATAACGATTTGCACATTTTCTCATGGAACGTCCGCTCCCTGTACAGAGATGAAGCTGATGAGCAGCTAGCCGATACCCTGACCCAATATAGGGAAGATGTAACAGCGTTACAGGAGACAGGGACCGGTTTCCTGGAGAAGAGCCACTACACCATATATTATAGCGGTCATCCAGTAAACCATGTGCTCGGAGTAGGTTTCTTAGTCAGCCAAAAAACGAAACCTGCTGTTATCAGCTTTGAAAACATAAGCGAACGGCTATGCACTCTGCGTTTGCGAGGCAAGTTTAGAAATATAAGCGTCATTAACGTTCACGCCCTTACAGAGGAGACTGCAGAGTCGGAGAAGGATACTTTCTACGAGGCAGTTGAGCGGACCTTCGAAGCCTGTCCCAAGTATGATATCAAAATCATACTTGGAGATGTCAAGTTAAGCAGGGACGGAGCCCGTATTCAGGGTATCGCCCATAGCTTACATAGGGATACCAATGATAACGGACTGCGGATTATTCAGTTAGCAGTATCGCAAGAAATAGTTGTTGGAAGTACCCGGTTTGCATGGAAAGCGGTCCACAAATATACATGGGCCTCTCCAGACGGGAGCACTTTCAATCAAATTGACTATGTGCTGATTGAACGCCGCCACCTCTCAGCCTTGATGAATGTCAGAACATATAGGGGGGCCAATATAGACTCGGATTGCCATCTCGTTGGCATGGTGTTCCGAGCTCGAATAACAACACCACCCAGAATTTCCTCTGACAATCAGGTAAGAGTTAACACTGAAGCCATCCACAACACAACCCTCCGCGACACCTATAAGAGGGAAATGGATGCCACAATAACCACAGTCTGCAGAGGACCTGGAGAAGAAGCATCCACAAATGATCTTCACAACCACCTGAAGAACGTTATCATTGATAGCCACAAACATACTTGGCCCCAGCCGCAAAAGGAGTCGGAACGACTGGTTTGACGATGAATGTAAGCTAACAATGGAACGGAAGAATGCCGCATACCGAGTAATGTTGCATTCTCAAAGAACGCGGGCACGCGCGGAGACATATCACGAACTCCGTCGAGCGGAGAAGCGACTTCACAGACGGAAAAAAGAAGCCTGTGAGAACCAACAAGTCTGTGAACTAGCAAAGTACAGGGAGCAACCGCACCAGGCGCGGAAGTTTTACCAATAAATCAGCAGGATGAAGTCTTATACACCTCGATGCTCATCCAGCCGAGACAAAGAGGGAAATCTGATTTCCAACAAAATGGGCATATTGGAGGGATGGGTTGAGTACTTTGATGAGCTACTGAACAACCAGAACATCGGCGAGTTGGAGGTCCCGCCAACTGAAGACGACGAACAAATACTGCGCCACCAAGTATAGGAGAAACAGTCCGTGCAATTCATCGGCTTAAAAATCATAAGTCGCCAGGAGCCGATGGAATTACAGCCGAATTGGTTAAATATGGAGGCGACCAATTACACCAAGTGGTTCATGAACTTGTGCTCAAGGTGCGGTACAGCGAATCAATGCATGACGACTGGCAACGAGGCATTATCTGTCTCATACGACAAGGGGATGCCCTATCATGCGTTCTCTTTAACCTGGCCCTTGAGAAAATGATCCGTGATGCCGAGGTAAATGCAAGAGGTACGATTCTCTTTAAGTCCACCCAACTACTGGCCTATGCTGACGATATCGACCTCATGGGAAGAACCACCCGAGACGTACAAACTGCCTTCATCCAGATCGAGCATCAATGAAGGCAAGACAAAATATATGGTGGCAACGTCAGCACCAAAAACCAACCAACCAACAACATCTAACCGCAACATCTAACAGGTACGATGAGGAAATCCGCGCACGGTTGTTGTCAGCTATCAGAGCCTATTTCAGGTTACAAAAACTGTTCCGCTCGAAACGTCTCACCATAGAGTCAAAGCTCTTACTTTACAAGACAATGACCTTGCCAGTCCTCATGTGTTCCTCGGAGACTTGGGTTCTTAGCAAGAAGAATTGCGAACTCTTGGCCGCGTTCGAGAGAAGAATCCTCCGAAGAATTTTTGGCCCCCTACATGAGGATGGACGATTCCGTGGCCTACATAACGACGAAATCTATGTGTGATAAAATCCGGCTCAATAGGTTACGGTGGGCGGGTCACTTAATCCGTATGGATGAGGATGATCCAGCCCGGAAAGTCTATAAGGGCAATATCTATGGTAGAAAAAGCCTGAGATGGAGCGATGGGTGGACCTCGGTGCAAAACCGGGATCTCTGGAGTTCCTTATTAAGGCAGGCCTAGACCGGATACCGGTTGTTGCGCTGTTGATGATGGTGATGAAATATGTTCTGAATAAGTGGTGAAAATTTCAAGGAATTTCGTGTGATAGATTTTGAGGTATGGTGGCAGCAGATTTTCAATATGCGGTTTCGAGAAAAACGCATATAAAAAGTAGGATGTGGTTTTTAGCCATAAAATCTTAACAGACCATTAATCTGCGATGCTTAGTCCACAAATCTTAGAATTCCTGAAAAAACACATGTACAGTCTTAGCTTCAATTCTTGTCCTTTTAGCGAAGTCATTCGAACGTCATTCGGACCGATAAATATGCGCTTTATTACGGCGATCGACATAAATCTGGCATGTAGCTTATCACGCGTTTAACACTATAATTTCCGAATGACTCGGAATATCAAAAAATTACTTTGCCCATATATTCTACACTATATCTAGATACAATTGATGTAAAAGAAAAAAATCGATTCCGCGGATCCGACACAAGGGATGACCCCCTTAAATTTGATAGAAAACTTGTGGACACACCTTGAAAAGGAGTTATTCAAAAGTATGGAGCAAAAAGGGGTTTTAAAAATTGCATGATATCCTTCTGGAAGTTTCTTCCTGTAGAAGTTCCCGAAGAAATTAAAGGAAGTCAATGAAAAGAAGACCTCTCACAACTTTCAAAGCTAACGGTCACCATACAAAATATTACCTTAATGAATTGCTGGCATAAATTTTGTCTCCTATGAAATTTTAAGAGTCCAAGTTTTTTTTTTTGTTGTAAAAAACGTTCATTTTGTAGTTTACTTTTCTGTTTAAAATATGTTATAAAATAACAATAAGGGTAGAAAATGCACGTCAAAATGTAGTTTTTTTCTCAATAGTAATAACCGTTGGCCCAACAATTCATATTGAATCGGCTTTAAAGTGAATTAAGTGTAAAGGTACACTACAGTACACTGTAGGAGACAAGGTAGTTAGCATTGCGCTCGCCCGAAATTATTACCCTGATCTGACTCAAGTAGTCATTCACAGCTGAGTCGACTGGTATTCGACATCCAGTCACGGTAACAAATTCCTTTACCACCAGTGAGATTTGAATCGCGACCTTCCGCTACGACAGCCCCACGCTCTAACCACTTCAACCATCCGGACTTTTCCCCCAATAGTTTACCATGATACATCTATCAAATTTTTTAATTAGTTGACTGTATATTCGAGGAGTACCTGCATTAGCCCAAGTCCAAGAGGATCAAGCACATAGAGGAAAGAAAAAGGAAGTTACCCGAAGCTTCACTCGCCCCAATATGCATTACTTTACAATAGCCGTCCATGTGGGTAGTAAAAATAATGCATAAATCGAGTGAGTAGATAACCCCCCATGTTGGACTTAGTATGGAGCATGTGTAGCTTTCCAAAAATCTTTCCTTCCACAAAAAAAAAACTTTTTTTAATTGCAATCTGCAAGAAACGCAATTACCGAAAGGGCTTTCTCGAAAACGCATCTTGCAATCTGAAATCAAATTGATCCGGAACTCCGGGCAAGGTTAAGTTTGTTTACTTACCCCCTGACGATGACTTTCCGTGATGCACTTCACGTTTTCCAACCCAAACTGTGCACTGTGACGCCATTAGCGTCCCCAAATGTAAACAAATGTGGTAGAACCCAAAGTCCAAAAGCCGCCGCCGCCACCAGCAACTCGAAACATTACGCCAAACCAAAACAAATCCACCGGCTTAGCTTGCACCGGAACCGCACGTGAACAATAGAACGCAAATGACACGACGCATAGGCGTAATCCACAGACGCCGCGGCGATGGTGCAGATATCCGCCTGTCCAGATAATTTGCTTACATACATCATTGACGTAACCTAAGTTCGCATATACACAAGCCGCACTGCATAGCGTAGCGGCGCATCACTTTGGCTAACTTTGCCTTGTCGCCATGTTGTCGCCGGGGGCCTAACCGCCCGAAGTAAATAATAGTCCCCAAAAGCGAACCTGGAAACGGCAACAGACACGGAGAATTGGGGACGCTCGCGGCTCCATAACCTACGCTACGCCAAATCTCGCTGTGCAACGTAGCGGAATCTGTGGACAGTGCGCCTATCTCTAACGGTAATTGTGTTTATGACGCGGCCATCTTGTCGCCATGGCGGATTTTTTTCGACGTGCCTACTCCCGAGTGTTTCAAGCTCGAAGAGACCTTCAATTATTAACCAGCGCTTCTACCAGTACCTTGCTTACCGCCCTATCTATGGACCTGTACCTGGCCATCGCAGCCATGTAACTATAACCGGCCGCTTGCGAGTGTGTGCGCGGACGGATGGCGAAGTGCAAGCGAAATCGAAAAGCCCAACAAAGCCGAAAACAAAAATAATTCCGTTCGCTTGCGGCACTCGACCCACAACCCACTACACTTTCTGTTATGCATGGTCCGTGACGTCAGCACTAACCGTGACGTCACTCCTTATTCCGCTCTCACTTTCGATCAACAATTGATTGATGGGCAAGTACCAGGCACGGCGTAAGCGGCGCTCAGGTAGAGGGCTCTGGTGTTCCCATGGCCGCTTCCGTCTCCTTCCATTAGCCCTGCCGCCTCGCCGGCCGGGATTCCGAAGCACAACGCCGGGAACGGGACGTTGCTACGTGCTGAGCGGGTGCATGCACTTGCCGCCCGGCGTGCACCTGAGCAAACCAAAAATCGTTATTATCCCGTTACTCACTCCAGCCGCTCCGCAATTGCACACTAACCCCAAGGCGGCTGGGGACGAGCTTAACGACCACGCAACCAACGGCCGGGGAGTGCTACGAGAGCAGCGGCGATGACGACACGTTGGGGTTGTCGGATGGGGGTGAGATGGGGTGGATGATAATCGAAAAGCTTTGCAGGTACAGCGATGTCGTCACCGATTGCGACTGTGGGAGCGTCGGCTTGTGCGCGGGAGAAGGCGGGCGGGGCGGGCGGGCGCGGGCCTTTGAAGATGGATTCGAATTCGACCGAGACATTGATGACGCCGGCGTCGTAGCGTGCTGAGGCACGGCTAGACCAGACCAGATCCAAAGATATAGTCTTGTGCAATCCACGAGGTGAACTCAGTCGCGTCATAGACGCCGCATTGTAAACATACACACAAGAAGTGGAAGTTGCTCACGAGCAAGGCTACAGAACAAATCGATTGCAGAACCCGGTCAGGAAAGTGGTTAGTTGCATCGCTCCAGGAAACTGTTACCGGTGCTCCTGTAAGGACTGAAGAAGTCGCCGGGAGAGGTTGCCATCAGTTGCCAGTCGGTCCGTTGAAAGTGCAAGTGAACGAAAGTAACCGTTTCTCGGAGTGCGGAATCAGAAGCGCGAAGTGATCAGTGTTTTGGCGGTCAGAGTGCATTTCTGCAGGCGAAGGACTCTTCCGTTTCCGGTGTCTGTGCTGCAGAGTCGCGTGCATCCGATTGACGGGTGCAGCAGAGTGCTCCTCTGGCAAGGATCCTGTTATGTGCAAAAGTGAAAACGGCAGCGGATTGTACTGGATTTTACCCGAGTTCGAATATTGAGTGCATTGAAATCCGTACTGGAGGACCAAGAAGACTTGCACCCGAGGGTTTTAGAACCTTCCCCAGGTGCTCATTCAGTGTTTTCTCTATATTTCGTTGTGTTGTGCGTAAGATATCGTTTCTTTCGATGTATTTCTGTTGTGCTTGATGCAGCTTGCTCTTAACTTCACTTAGAAGGACATTTTCAGTTTTTCTTAGTTTGTTCCGTTCTTGCACTGTTCACAATTTTGCGACTATGTAACTGCCTAAAGACTCTTGAAATGGATTGTTTTGTTCCTTATCACTGCCACACTACCCCACTGTTACCTCGCGCTACCAGAGCACGTTTACGACAAACCCAGCCTAGAACTGCTTCCTTCCAGAGACACTGCCGCTAGCTAACCATTTTCAGTTGGTTTAAGTATAAATTTTCGTTTTGGTCACGTTGTGGATGATTTGCTTTCACTTTGCGTTGTGCTAAATCTTAAGGACATGCGAAATCGCCTAGCCTCGCTGATTGTTGTGAAGCAAGAGCCTATCAGCGATGATTTCTTGACCGGCGAGAACGATGAGAACAACCGCGGCAGTATCGGCTTGCAGACAGGCTCGTATGTTCCCTACCATCATCACCATCACTACCAACATCACCACAGCAACAATCAGCCGCTAGGATCTCTTAATCATACGGAGGATTTTAACAATAACGAGAGTAGCGCGATAAGCGTAAAGAGCGACGTGTTCGAGGAGAAAAAGTGTATGTACGGTACCTTATGCCTAGAAATGTAAGATTACTAACCTGCCCTAACCTTGGGCTGTTGCAAGGTGCTTACTAATACTCGAGAAGTGGACGCTTCGAATCCTTCTAACATGCGCGACTAACAGCTAAGCATAGTGGTTGAATTCGTTCCAACTTAACAGTAAAAACATCCTAAATCACTACCCCTATCGATGAAATATTTATAAACATTTGTGCTGAACTTGAATTTCACTGCATTAGATTAGCAACGTCGTGATTGGCTTGATAAAGCGTTTCCGTGTGACCACACTTCGCTGCAGTACTGCCCGTACTTACGTAAACGCGCTGCAAGTCATATGCACCTATGACGTCGTCTGAATGCACTCCTTTGCCAAAATCTACAACAACCATCTGATTGCAATCAGGCTGCCGTGCGCTCTCGAAAAGAGTAGCGAGAGTAGCTTGTATTCACATAGAACACAGAGTTTCACCCGCCCACTAGGTGTGCATGCCAGTGCGATAACGTCACCTCATTTGAGAACACCAGGATCCGTGTTATCCTCGTTCCTTACTTACAACTTCAAGCCTGGAACTATGCTCTATGTCCACTTCAAAGGATGGGTTTGAAAATTGATACCCCCACCTAAGCCGGTTCCACATTACCCTCAACGCAATAATTTCGTACAATACGCCAAGCACACCTATGGCATCGCTCATTGTCAGGTGCATGGTGCCTGAGTGTTTAGCCGGAAAACACTCTTCACGTGACGCGATGATTCGCCCAACTGCACACCACTCAACCCCACATACCTTGGCCACCAAACCGCCAATAGCACGAGACAATTTTATTAATAAATCTGCAATCTAAATTTAAATTGCAAGTACCACAGCGAGTAATTATCCCGACAAAGGCGTAATGAGTGTCTCGAATGATTTCTTGATTTGCTCACCATCTCCCCCCGATCGATGATTGGAATTGCAGTGGAACCGCTACTATGCCGGGTTCGCTCCTCATGTCGTTTGCGGCGTCTAATTCTATTTCAAGATTGATTGCGATATGCGGAATCGATCGCGAGGAATGTTGAAGTGCAGTGCCTGCTATTGGAAATAGCTTACAGTTCTGGGGAGTCATTTACACTTGACCACATCGAAAATTTCCATATTTTTATTTCTAAATTAGAGAAACCTTTTTCTGGTTCTCCCTTTCTGGCCATTTAATTATGCTTTAATTGAGCGTGGCAAAGGCAAATCAGCTGCTCCGGTATATTATGATTAACCTTGAGCCACCTCAAACCTTTGTGTACCCAGCAATTCACCTGTCACCATCTATCGTTGATATACATGGCGAAGCTATACAGCTCGAACGTTATCCGAATGACGTCACAGCACGCGCGTAAGAATTCCGTAACTGCTGCTTTTCCGGCTTGTACAAAGCAAGCTGCTGGTCATAAACACTCTCCTTTAATTTGAAACTATGAGCTCACGCATTTCCCCCACCTCCCACTGACGACCCCATGTGGGAACCGATAGAGTTCCTGTACAAAGGAGGAACAACAATTCTTATATCCGTGGGGGCGGCAGGATATTCAGTTATCTATTATATCCACGACTGCTTGTGTACCTATATCACAGCCGGCGTTTGTAAGCCACACAAATCATGGCAGCATGTGCTTCTGCCACCGTTCCCTCATCCAGCTTTCGAGCAGTTATTATCATAACACATTACGTCACAGTTAAAAGTATCTCAGTGGATCGATAACCCCTGTCCGTGACGTCAAAGGCGAATACATGTCAATAAGAAGGAGGGAAAACGGTGCGGAAACCCGTGAAAATAGAAGAAACTGTTGGTTTATTAATAAGCCGACTGTGGGGGCTGTTTGGGCCCACCGGTGTGTAGAACGTGCTACTGGTCTTCCTTATGCGGCCGTCATTTTATGGAATCGCTCTAATGAGTGACGTCACGCAAAAATGGGGTGTATTGATTTTTTTGTTTAATGTGGCTTGAAAGATATGAAGGATGAGGTACTATGGATTGCAGCTGAAAATAGCGATAATAATTTAAGGTGAAGTTTGTCTCAGAGGAAGTTGTCCTTAATCCTATTCAGCATAGTTTCGGAGTAGACTTTTTAGAGTACAAAGAATCATGCTTGCGGAATAAATGCTATTAGCACCTAAATCGAGAAGTGTGGTCGACAATGGTACTTTGGAAGGATAAACTCTTCACTCCATGGCTATTCTTCCTGAAATTCTCCATTAGAGATAACCGTTCTGCATTCGTGTCGATTGATGGCAGAGAGACATATATCGTAGGCTGGATGTTGAATATCAATTGATTCAGCGGTCAATAAGTGCCTGGGACAAATCAAGGTTATTGCCATAATTTGAACCAGGGTAATGTCGACCACATTGCCTCTTTGCCTACCGTTACGGTCTCGAAAAGAATGAACACACGTCGAAACTCGAAGTTCACATTGAACTTTGCGCCATAGGTACGCAGAGAGATAAATCACTGATGGATTGGAGCTTGTCTGAGGTTCTCTGCACTGAGCTGATTCTATAATAATTCAACCATTGTGAAGTAGTGTGCTTACGTTTTGGAGGAAAACATTCAGATCCGGATCAGCAAAGAGCTCACCTCACTAGAGGTTATCTGGTACCATGGGAATTTCCTCTAGAAGAATTGTTGGTGTAAAGGTTCTCGGTCCAGTTATTGGAACCTATGAGAGTTTCATGGCGGCTGTAATTATGCCGCCTCTACACTCAGCATAAACAAACAATAGCTATGGCGCTTACGGAAGGATTGTGGTTGCAGTCAATCCTTGTTCGAAGTGGTCTATGGGTTTAGGCTTACAAAAAAGAGTAGCCCCGTTAAACCACCTTCAGTTTCATGTTACGCCGTCGTCGTCATCCTTAAAGGTGACTCTGAAATTATACCTTATAAGAAATCTCGGTTGTCTTTCTGTTGTATCAATTTTCTTCGTAATTTATGGGAGAAAATGGAGGAGAAGAAAACACAATATTATATTTTTCTTTTTAATTTAAAGAATCAAGTAAGGGACTCGCAGCTCTCAATGTTGTGCTAGGTTGTGATTCCTGAGACTAATTAGCAATCGGGGCTGCCTTTTGAATATTTCATTCCCTCTCCCGTCATTAACAAAATTTTACGTGTCTTTGACCTGGTAGCTTAGGATCGCACCAAAAGGATATTGTGGGAAATTAGAACGCTGTAAATGGAAAATAAAAAAAATGGAGCTGGAAAACTCGAGACCCTATTGCCGCGGTCGAAAGAGAGGATTTAAACATAGCTTCTTCTTTTTACAAATATGTTTAGTTAAACATTGAAGAAGGGAATAAGTAGATATCGAAATAAGGACGTATATGCTAAACAAAATCCATCTGTAAAAGGAGAAGCTATGTTTTTAAACACTAAACGGACACGATAATTAATTTACAACGGATTGCATCTTCGATCGATGTTTCCTCTGCGCAGCCTTTTGCATTCTCAACAGCCAACAACTAGGGATGGTCACGCATGTGTAGCGCTTCCACTACAATCCGATGTTGGTATCCCTTTAGTCCAGCGTCAACGGATGTTTTGATCTTCGGCGATTGAACCGCTACTGTTGCAAAATCTGATTTTTGCCTAATATGGCACTTTAAGCGAATGTACTGGTTCCGGTGGCGCTTAAGGATTCCTCAATGTACATCTACGCCACTAGATTCTCATTAAACCTTGCAAACTCTGTTTATTTCAAAAAGCACTTTGTCATTTTGACTATTGGCAATGCCAGTAAAAATTTATATTTTGCATTTATCGAGGACCCTCTTCTTTTTATTAGTAGTGTCTATGTATATGGTAGTTTGACTCAACCAATTGGAGTATCACAGGACATTTAATCCATATAACCATTTGATGCAAAATCCACTCCCCCTAGAAATTGCTTAGATTCCGCTGTTAAGTCTTTAGACACTTCATGTAGATGGGGGTCTTAAAGGCTTCCTTGCCAACGGGCTTTAGGGGGTCTAAACATTTTCAAAGCTTATTTATCGATGGAAATTAGGTTCTTATATTAGTATAGTTCTAGGCAGCACAGCAACTTTTCATTGTGAACTTAACGGAGGGTTCCGGTCTTGGGAGAGTTTTACCTGAGTAAATAAGCGAGTCTATGTACAAAGGCTCTCTTATCGAGCACTCTCTTTGTCTTTGTGTTCGCACCGTAGTTTCTATTTCGATCAAATAACGGACAGGTGAAGATGTTTTTGTAGTTTTGTGTGAAACAAAACCTTGTTAGAATCGAGCCGATGTCTGTCTGTCTGTCACACCCGGGAGTGCCTAATTTAGATAGATATATTTGTAGATTGACCAAACGGTATTCAATATAGGTACGTATTTTATATGTACATATGTATACTTTTATGCACGAAGTAAATCGAATATAGATGCATATAGAATACAGTATTCGGTAATAGGCAGTTTGTTTGGGGAGAACATAACATCTACTTCTGTAATATGCACGTATATCTTGTAGTTTGAAAAAATATGAAGGAATATTTTGGGGTTTTTAGCCATATGCGAATGGAAAAATGTGCGTAGAATGTTTCTTACATAAGATGAACGCAAAACCTTTATACCCGAAGCGCCAGCTTCCGGTATTCCGATTTGTTTTTTTATAATTTCCATGACATCGTGCCAGATTTCACCAGCTTGATTACGATTTTTAAATTTGTGGTCAATAGCTTGAAATAAATATTACCGCAATGTCAATCTGCCTATCAAGTTTATCAAAAAGAAAGGTCTATCTATCTGTCTGTCACACCCGGTTTGTTGAAAATATTATATGTACACAATGAACAAATTCAGTTAACTTTGATTTTATTTGATGCTAGAGCTTGGTTTTCCTCTAAATATAATTCTATATGACATCAAATGAAAGATCCCAATTAGTACTTTATTAAATTGATCCTAGTTTTGAAGAACCTGCACAACCATTTATGACATCTAAGTCTTGAGATGGGGTATATCTCCTTATATCTGATGTAATCAAATTAATTCTTTTTAAAACGTTCTAAGAACTATGAAACCTCATTTATGCGTTAACGTTACGGGCTTCCCCAGGTTAAGTGGTTTGCCAGAGTAGTAAACCCAAAGGTAGAACCTAAATACTTTTGTATGTTCAAAGCATTGTAACCCGTAGGAGGATTCATTACCCTTAAAATCTGAAACAAGTACTGCCTATCGTTTGCACATAGCCAGCACAAAATATAACATCTAAAAACACTTCTCTTTTCACGAAACATTTTTCTAACCCGCCTAGCGCGACGCGTCAAAAAGCGAACAATTTCCCTGATATTTTCATTTATAATCACATTAGTGAAGTGCTCCAATTGATTTTGCAGAGTCTGAAATTACCATTTCGAATTTGGAATTAGAATTAGATGTATTTCAACCCACAAAAATTGGCATTGGATCGAAGAGGGAAGATCACCTTCTACTTCGTGGAATTCAACTCAAAAATTGTTGGTCAAGGGTCATCTTCTTAGTTGAGACCAAAGGGGGAGAAGAAATAGTAGGAACGACAATATATCTACCGCCATTTTATCCATGGTCTTTTTATTCTTCGGAAAATTTATTTTCCTATCAGAAACAACCCTAAAGACAGAATTTTTGAAAATATCCAATAGATTTATAAAAATCCATTTTTTCTGCCGGATGAACCTGCAATTGTGCTTCTTTTTGGAAGCCACCTTTCTTAAAGGTTCAACTACTTTTGAATGTTTTTTGTTCAGACATAAAATTTCAAAAACTTGCTGGTATTTGCTATTACTATATTCATATAGAATGTAAATTATTTTACACTCCACTGAGCTGAAAACATTTCAGCAAACCGTCAACGATGTTGCATACGCGTGGGTAATGCGGTAGCCCTACTCAGGGATAATTTAAATGTTGCTACAGAGAAAACTTACAAAATTTCAAAAATATTATTGAATCATTATGTACTTATCTCTTTCTGTTAAAGGATTAAAGGAGTTATGAGCCCCTGTCCACTAAGATCACGAATGGGAACAATTGGTGAGAAACTTTTTCGCACATTTTTGGTGCCACGTATCGCTCTTTTCGCACTAGACATCAAACTTTTTAAAAAAGAACAACTGACGGTTTCCTTCTGGGCAGAGGTAGCATTTCAGGTGCTACCTCACCTCTGCCCTGCGAGTTTCTACCTATATCTATACCTATAAATGACGTTCGATCTTAGTAGATTGTAAGATTGTTCATTGCAAAATTCTCTACGAAATTGGTGCGAAAACGCAAATATCTAAGATGTTGTTATTGCTTCCTATTCACTTCTACTAGAGTGTGAAAATTCGCTGTACTTTTTACGTCGTTAGCATCCGTGAAGAGACGCCGTAGCATACATAGCGTACACTGCACTGGTCCGAAAATTAAGTTTATGTTACCTCCAAACTCTTGACGACAGATCTCCCTTTTCAATTATTCTTGGTTAGTAACCAGGTATTTGAAGCAATCTAATGTTTTGTTATATTTGACGGTATCTAACTTAGAACCGATCTGCTTGTAGACGAATTCCTGCAAAGGAAAATTTGATAAACTTGAATTAAAATAAGTTAAGACATGCTACATGAGCAAAACAAAGAGTTGTCAACAAGTTATAATAAACTTATACTATTCAAGAAAACTCTTCAAAAACTTTAATCTGAGGATCATCTTATAGAAAAAAGCTAACTCGGAATGAATGCACTGGAATACTAAAAGAACAGTCAAAAGTACTCGTTTCACGAAATGTCTGCTAAACAGTCAGTAGTTTAGGATCCAGTTGACCTCAAGCATTACCATGAATACTGCGGGAACCTTCCTTTATTTCTTTATTCACCGAACAAAGCAGTACGAACCAGATATTGAGTATCTTCAAAAAAGAAAGGAGGAAGAACACGTCAGCAATACATGTCCGAACCCGCAACATCCATCATATTGCAATATTGAAAATTGGCAATAGACCGTCTTGAATTCTTTCAATTTATGCGACCTTGTGAAGAGGAAAGTATGCCGTTTTTAGCGTTCCCAGTTTAGTTTGTAGCGTTACCGGTTTCCAACTAGATTTCGGCTATAAACTATCACTAATTTGAAGAGTGATGATGCTGTGCTGATTGCTCGGGGAAGGTGAGAATGGGATATGGAGATATGATGCCGAAATTATTAGACAAACGTTTGAAAGTGATACTGGGCGAAGGCAAATCATAAAAAGATGATTGGCGTTGCTAGGCGTAATCATGCTCTTTGTTTAGGTTGAAGTGGAGTCACGCGGGTTTTCTGCTCAATCGAAACCATCAGACTATGTCTAGCCCAAGGCAAGAAAAGAACAAATAAAAGTGAAATTATAAATAATATCTCAACGCCTGGGTTCATTTTACTGCACCAGGCAGCCGAGCCACTCTCTCGCTATGTCAAGGTCGTCTGCGTTTTTACCCCCCGAACATCCAATTGTCCGAAATTCTGTCTACCGTTCTACGCTGCATTCATTTCCCTAACTCCGTACTGTTGGCGTCCAAGCCATTAGCTTCTCAGATGTACACAATAAAGCCGGTTCCAATCGACTACAAAGCCCGGCTCAGATAAGTAGCGATAATACGAGCATGATTCTCTCATTCTTTTAATTGCTCGTAAAGCAGCCGCGGCTGGCATCTAAAATTCAATTTATGCATGCAGAAGCTGGAAGCCTCGTAGCAATCTGCAGAGAGTCTGCTAGTCCGTACACATAGTGCGTTCCAATGGCCAACTAAATTTGAAGAAATCAAGTTACAAACCTGTACCGGAACCAATTAGCAATTCTCTTGGCAAAACCAGAATATCATCATAATATAAAACTGGACGTGGGAGCTCAGGGTCATTCGGTTAACGGTGAATTTTTAGCAAGTTTGGCTATTACTTAATCGGTTCGCCTTTATAAGATCTGATGGCGATCGCAATGGCGACAGTGAAGCAGAAATTTGAATAGATTCGCTTTCGAAGATTACAACTTTGGACATCTATCGGATACAGGTATACAGGCAGATAGTTGGGTAGACACATAGCTGGCTAGGCATTCCAGTAACGAAGCTATCGTCGTAAGCCATTAGCATCAGTCACTAGCGTCGTTATTAATGTGGACTGGACTACAGCTCGCAGGCAGATGAAATCCTGCGGAGACGCCGAGCGGGGACCTATGGTTGGAGGAGTAGCGTGTAGCCTCCTCGGGAGAACTAGTTTGAGGCAGATGAAAGTTGCGGTCCAATGACGTCGTCCTGCCATGCCAAACTGGACTGCAGGCACTAGCGTTTCTGCTAACCTAACTGACTGCTCATCTGCATATTTAAATTACAATTTTTGTCTGATTTGATGATTCGGACAGGTTTTATCTGTTTTTGCTTACTTTTTTCTGAAGTTTTTTTTATTGTATTTTGTTAAAATTGAAAGTGTTTCGCAAAGTTGGGTACATATGTAAATGGACCTGGCGTGTGAGCTTGCTGAACAGTACATATAGGTTCACATATACCAGTATTCACGCATATAAGAGCGACTTGTGTGCTATATTGTTGGTACTGATCCGAATTGACATGGTCATCACCAGCTTTTTCTTCGGACCATATTGCAAACAGTTTTAGATAAGATAATGTTTGTGTTTTCGGCCACAGATGCTAGGTCCCGTAACGCTTCTGCCTGGTGGAGGTTACTTGTGTTGGTCAGCTTGCTCAGTCTACTTTGGCGAGCAGCTTAAATTAGTTTATATATTTTTGTTAGCCCCTATTATAGTAGCTCGTATTGGATATTATAATTTATTTTCGATTACCACTTATATCAGGCATCACAGACTACGCCTTTCAACGTCGCGTGAAAATAATAGAAGTGGAATATTAAGTTCAGATGTGATGGGGAGACATATAGTCATTTGCAAAGATGACATATGCTTCGGAGATGTACATATGTGCGAGTATGTGTACTTCATTATGAATTTATGCATGGAAAATGATGGCCATGAATAAATATAATTCGGAAGTTTACTCCTTCATAACATATGCGCGTTTTGTGTATTACATAACTCTTGGAAAGATTTGAAGTTCAAAATAAATCTATTTTATTGAAACCTAGTCGAGTACCTTATAACTCAACCAGACTAATAGACTTGAAATCCGCTTTCCTTTGAAATCAGTCCTGATTCAACGTCATTGTCCTGATTATTTTCGGAGGTGTCCTTTCACGAATTATTTTGAGATTCTGTTGCTGCACATTATATTATATTACCGGCCTACGATCTCAATCTGTTAATACTGACATTTGAATTTGTTAGCTGTTTAGAATCACGTACTGATACCTCCTACGCTTTAGAGTTTATATTTCAAATATTATCAATGGAGAGAACAGTTTATGTGATTAAATAAATGATAAGGCTACGTCATAAGCGACTTTAAATTGTCAAAAAGAAAAGAGGATAGATATTTATGCTCCGCCTTTTCGTCCTTTTAGCCTAATTGAAAATTGAATACTCTATTCAGTTTTTTAAGTCTAGTAAAAAACTGGGAAACTACAGAGAAGAAATTTAGTATGAACTTATTTTCGGAATGGCGGCAATTATCTGGAGAGGACATGTTGATGCGACATCGTATTCACACTACGTAAAATGTCATTGGTTCAAAAGCAGATCATCACCTGCCAAGTCGTACCTCTAGAAAGCTGAACTATATTGCAGGCTTCCTTTAATAAAAGCTTGTAGAAGCTATTGGACATATTTTCAAAAAGAAACTTTGTGCTGCATTTCGTTCAGCGAAATTAAAGTAGTTGAGCTACGTGCAAGCAATTCAAGTTTCCATATCCCCGAACACACTGACATACTGAGATAGCTCATTTGTGTAATAATAACAGGACCATTTTGAAAAAATATTGGAAGAAATACAATATTTTCGGAACATCGATGGTACATTAATCACCCTGAAATGTATAAGAAAGTAATAGAAAATGACTGAATTTTGACGAACAAATGACACATGTATGTTGATTGAAATAATAAAAACTTGTTGTTTCTTGTTTGCACTGATGAAGGGAACAAGTGGTTCCCGAAATATCGGTATTTGCAAGAATAAATACCCACGCCAACGAAAAAGAAACAACAAGTTTTTATTATTTCAATTAATTAATCGTTGGAAACACCGCATAATTTCACTCTGACATGTATGTTTTCCAAAAAAATCGCTGTCAAAGATTATCTACCTTCCCTATACGCATTGAGATATTTATCACACAGCAATCCATACCGTAATTTCCCACTAAACATCCGAAATAGAAGCAAGGTTCTGTTGGAACCTGTATTGAAAAATGTTTTCTAAAATTAGAACCTGTAGTAGAAAGCGCTTGCTAAAATTGTGTAAGGAACCTAATGTTGAAAAAAGTAACGACCGAGTTTTTTGGGAGAATGTATGTTGCCAATTACCTCTAAACAGGGTTAACAGTGTGCTGAAATGTGCTTCAGCTCTGTCTACTGTCAACTTTGTCTCTGGGCCATGTGTTTTTGGGTTAAACAACATTGTTGTATTGGAGAAGCTTATCCGTGCACATCACAGGCGCATGTAGATACTGCTAGATGCTTAGAGCCAATGATGTGTACGGGTAAGCTTATATATACATACAATATATGCATTCGCAAGTCCGGACCATTTAGTGTGGATACTGCCTATTAGATATAACATGTTCTAACCGTCGATGTTACCGATGAATTACTCGAATTAAAAAGTGAACATTACATTCCAGGAGAACTTCTGACCACTACTAAATGGAAAATTAAAATTCACTAAGTTTAGTATTTGAACCTCTCTTTTTGGTTTTGGTTTTTTTTTTGGAAAATACGTGTCATCTGATATCAAATATGGAACCAGTTTCCAAAAGTACTAATTGAGCCCTTTTTTTTTTGATACCGAGGTGGCCACATTCTGTGAAACAAAAAATTTGCACCCTCCATGCGCTTATATAGAGAGCCCCACCTTGAACTTAACGCAAAATAGTGCCACTCTATGCAAAGGAAACAGAAGACCACACACTCTCATAAATTTCCGTTCGAATAAATCGGCTGTGACAGCCAGACGGACGGACAGATAGACATCGACTCGATTTTTTGTTTCACACAAAACTTTAAAAAACCATCAATGGCATATACAAAACGGTCTTTAATTCCACCATAGATCTTAAGCTCGCCATTCAGTTGAATTGAAAGCACCATCCACGTATCGGCAAGCCGCAACATCATTAGTTCAACTCTGGAAGGCTTTGAGACTCTTTAGGCGTAACTGACAAGCCAAACTGAACGTGGATGGCGGGCTTTAAATGATGCGAATCTGGTTTTTATCACTGCCCTTTAGTTCTCTATTTGGCTTGCAGGAGAATAAAAGTTGGAGAGTTATTGTTGCAATCGACAGATTACTGTTTTACAAGTCAACATAACGTCAAAATTTAAATTTGATTTGTTTGGAAATATTCCTTGCTTCTTGAGTTGATTTTATGGTTTCATTAGTTTAAGGACGATACTTTCTGTAAATTGTAAGAAATCATGATAACACCTACATATATTATCTAAATTTAGTCTTTTGATCTATTGTTTCAAATGGCTCCTGGAAAAATTTGTAGAGCTGTTATCCGTTCGAGCTAAGTAGGCTGAGCCCATTCTCTCTCAAATGCAAATATGCCTGTGAAACTTATTCCATTTCATTCTCAGAGCAGTTTCGGTGGTATTAATGCTGTCTCTCGTATTTTGTTCGCGAAGTCTTCCAATGTGTCCGACTATTGGCGCTTGGTGATCGCTATTTGGCTGTATATGACTGTTCCCGATGGGTTTGATTTATCAATTTATTTTCCTATGGAAACGTTTAACTATCTGAGATTATTGTAGAACAAAATCTTGAATGACACCCATCTTCCTCCTTTTCCTTTTTCATGAAACTTATAAAATGGATTCAATTATTTAGAGCTTCATTTTAGCTTTTTAATGGAGCCTTATTGTTTTAACAGGACTACGAATGTCTTTCACTTGACTTGCATTTAACTTCTCTGCGTTCGACCATATGAATGAAATGATTATTTGACGTACTTATATTGCATCATCTCCTGTTTTTTAAGGATGTAACCGTAGTTGCAGCACTTATACCTTTAGCAAGCTCATGGTACTACACGTCTTTTCCCTTTAGATAGCAACAAATATAGATATCGGTTACAATGGCCGAGATTAGAATCCGGAGTACGAGATCAGACTCACAAAGCCTTTTTCGTCCCTCCTGAGTTTAGATTTCCTTTTTATTGATAGAATTTCAGCGCATATATGTCATTTTTTATTCTTTCATGTATTCAACTAGATTTCGATATTTTTACACATTTAAAATTCCTGGTGGAAGCTTTTCGATTCCCTTGTGCCTGCTTGTTCGTTGCTGCTTAGTCTCACGTTTGATCCTTTAGCTTGAACTATTGAGTGTTTCCAATTGTCCTTCTCGATAGGACACATATATATTACGATGGTCTTCCATCCATCCATATATTCATTCTTTGTTGCTTTGCTATGCATTTTTTTACGACTTGCTCTCACTTCTAGAACGATCATTTGACTACAATTGACACTGGTTTCCATGAGCATCTTGTCATATATGTTATATTTCAAGAATGGTTAGCGTTCCTAGATGTTGGATCTGAGTATAGATATCATTGCTAGATCTTGAATCTGTCTAATTTTTTTTCTCTTCTCTTGTTGGTAGAACCTTTAATCTCCCAAATCTGTGTAGCTATTTTATTCCCCATTATTTCCAGTTCTCTTTGCAGAATTTGGGGATTTTTCTCTTTTGTCTTGTCTTTTGTTTCAGCTTAATGCATTCTTGTTTCAGATATGTCAAATAATTCCTGCTTCACGTTTCTTACTTATGATTACATTTTCTCTCTCTCTATTTAATGTTACCTACTCGCTGCTTTTACTGCTCTGATTAATGAATTCACTAATTCTTGCATCTTATCCTGAGAGGAGATTCTCCATGAAAAGCGAATACGTTCTTGCGCCGATGTGGAAGTTTCATATTATAATAACTATACTTGGTACCAGAACTCATAGGAAAGGTCCCTTTGAGTTCAGAGTGAAATTTTGCTTATTTACAACCGAGTAGTAACTACCTAAGGGCGATTAGCGATTAGATTAGATAGCCCTCGCATTAGATATTAGATAGCCCTCGTATGCAGTGGCATGAGTGTGAAACTTACTATTATCAAAGGCCAGTGCCTCTGCCTTGGGTGAAGTTAGGCCCTTAGATTTCCATCAGTATTTGTTCTTCTTTCTCTTTTTATGAAATTATTCATATTTTCTGAAGTAAAGAACCCTAAACGCTCCAGAGGCACCATCACTATCGGCTTATTCATCGTCTTAAACAATGAACCAATATTGTTGCTGATTTGTATTTTGTGGTTACAAAAAAGGCGAAAAACAAGTTTACGCAATTCCACTGCAGTAAAAATCGATAGACAAAACATGCCATAAGTCTATTCTCTCTCACTCCCCTTACATGAACCGAACCAGCTTGGCAAAACAGTTCCCTTATTAATGCAGATTGCATATCATCATCGATTTTCTTTACAATCGCTTGGAAGACATTATTATTAAAATGGTTTTCTTTAAAAATTCATCCTCAAATTGTCATAACATGCCAACGTTATTATCTCATTGATGCGACGAAGACTCCTCGGGCACACCTTTTGGAACAATTTAGATGCTTTTACGGCGTACGTTTCGGAGATGCAAAAAAAATGTTGGTTGCATCAGCGAGTAACGGTGACTGTTTGTGCTGAATGTGTTTTATTTGAATGCAAATAATATTATATTATACTAATGATCGTTCCCCTTATCGAATCTAAAATTTTGCCATCCACATATTGTATCTATTATAAAACAGCAGCCCATCTTCTTGATTATGTCGTGATCGGAGCAATCATTAGTGCGATTAGCGCTTGCAAGAGGAACATCAAATGATGAATTTCGATGGTTGCGAAGTCTCTTGGCAAGTAAATTATAGTAATTAATCAATATTTAAATGAGAAGTTGGGCTTCGTGCTGGTAAACTTTTGAACTTGAGGGTTTCACCCAATCTTCAGTTGATTTGCTGAGCATCTTACTTGGCTCAATTGCCTTTCGGGCAAAAGTCGATTTCTCCATGCACACCTATACACACGTACCTATGTCTACATTTTATAATTCATTTTCTTCATTAAAAAGTAATTGCGATCCCTAATTTCCTGAATGCGACCTATTAACCTAACTGTCAGCATGCAAGAACTGATTTTCTAGAACCCGCGCAGAGCATGTCACGCTGATGCAAAATTCAGTCTTTTATGTCTTCCTACTGAAGTCACCGAGGTTGCATATGAGTGAACAGCGCACGGCTACAGTCAGAAGCTAAATGTCGAGTTCTTGCATAAACTTCACGTTCCTGAACAATGTAATATGCGGGTAATGCCGAGCCGTCACAATATTTTTTAGTAGCCACTGGCACTGGTTTGAAAGTATCTTCTTAAGTGAATCCGGAAAAAGTGTAATCTGCTATCTTATTATAGAAACTGGTTTTCGCAGTGAAATGTATTATATTGCCTATCGATTGGATAAGCCAGCCAAGCTACGTGGTGTATTTGGGTATGCGTAACGACCAGCTCTCTAGAATGAGAATAGAAATACATGTCTGCCTGCTGGACATGAACTAATTTGAATATGCAAAAAGATTCTTCTGCTTTTAGTAGATACCAGAAAGAAGAAGAAATATTTGCATTTATATCCGTACGAATGTTGGGATATAAATTTTATCTCAAGGCTGTGTGAACCATTAGTGGAGCTCATCACACAATAACATAATCGCGTGTGGAGCAGCTTTTTGAGACCTTGGCGTAACTGCTCTTTGACGTCAGTTGAGCTCTTTCTGTTACTGTTACTGCTTTTGCTGGCCACAAGATCTTCTGGAGATTTCTTTGGTTTTCAGAGTTACATGGAATCTAGCGTCTTTTGCGATTGTTCAAGGAGAAAAATTTGGCATTAATTAGATGCATTCGTTCTTAGGTTTCACTGAAAAGGCGCATTCTAAACGGTTTCCTTTGTATTGTCGGTAATACAATACCCGTTGCAAATCATTAGGAGCTTCATCTGAACAAGATTGTGCATTGGTCCTTGACTGGATTTAAATACTAGCTATTCCGTTTGTTTCGAAACGTGACAAATTCTATTGGAAACCAACTTGAAACTTTGAAGATCTTTCGGAAAATGATTATCATCATTCCTTATTCGACGAGATACTAATAAAAACTAATCTTCTACTCAAAAAAATTAATTAATACAGCATAAATTTTAATAAATTAAATTGGCAGGTGATATAATTAATATTCTCCAAGCAGTTCAGGATCACAAATCTGTCTCTACATCATGTTTTGCCTGAACGTCATATAATATAGTTGCGGTGAATTTTCATATTGAGACCTTGCGTTGTTCATTTCCTGCTTGCAGCCTTTCCAATAGATAGACATAATGATCCACACGTTACGTAATCATCCATATTATATTTATCTATGCTTCCATTTGATAAAACTTACATACATATGATAGGTGGTCAAGTTAGATGAGGAATAGTTAGCTGTCGGTAGTTTAAACGAATTCACTGAGTGTATTACCATATTTACACCTAAATGAAATCAAATTCTCTGAAAGGAGAGTCAGCCAAAATTACTGAGAGTTTATCCAATGTAGGATTTGACATATGTCGCTTGATGTGGCAGAATCACTGAAAAGAAGACGAAGACAATTTTGAAGAATCAGGTGTCTCCTCACTAGCATCTAGAGAAATCACTGACTGCTACAACAATAAACAAAGAGAACTCCAGGTACTTATCGTACAATATAAATGGTTGAAACACTTTTATCAAAGGAGTATTAAAGTTATTAAGGATCTCCGGGGCTGATACTTCAAAAATTGAGAATTCCGTCGGTGTGGGTTGTGAATCAAAGTATGGATATCCATGAATTGCTGAATATTCTGGAAACTTCATTGATGGAGTCGATATTAGAATAGATTTAACCTTGCTATAAAATGCTACATCAAGTTACTTGGATGAGGACATAGCTGCTAAAAGCTGAAAGCAGGTATCAAGGGAGTAGAAAAAAGCAGGTGACTATGGTTTCATCCAGGCAGAGGCAGCTCGTCGGACACTGCCCCACCTCTACCGTGGGAGCAGCGTAACCGAAGTGGTCCAAGAGTGTTGCCTACTCATTTATAATAATTCGTAACACGCCTAAGCTGGCCGGAGCTGAAGTAATTATTTGTTTTTTGGAATTGAAAGGATCCTGGATTCATCCACTTGATGATGGATCGGACCAATTAGAGGGAAACTTTCTCCCTTTTTTTTGGGTTAACACTCAAAGTTGAAGAAGAAAGCAGCTTTCAGTAAATTGTATAATAAGCGTCATTTATTTATTTTCGATGCGAATTTGCTCCTGCAGTCAAGATATAATTACAACAAAAAAGGAGAATAAACCGTATTCTGTCACTCTCCTGTGTTTTATTTAGATTTGCAAATACTAATTTCGGGGACCATTTGTTCCCTTCTTCAGTATAGTAGGCCGGCTTACACTTAAATAATACAGTTTTGTTTAATCGTTAACAATATTGCGAACATACACTCAGTTGGAATAAAAAAGTTTATGGCGTTCACATGCAACTTCAACTTTTTTAACACGTAGTTAATCGCTGTTTTTTCTGACACTTGTCGAGCAGCAAGCGGTTGATTCGGCGGGTGTGAAAAGGTTCGATTGGCAAAGCCTTCTCACTCATGAAGAGTACCTTTGAAAGCGACCACCACCAGCAAAGCGTGTATTTTTTAGCCTTTTCGGCATCATTGACCTGTGTGCGGAAATATATGTGGAGTTTGTAGCTCTGCAACTTCTCTCTGTTGAATGTTTCCTGTTCACTTCTTTATAGGACGTCCACACAATTTTTTTTCGTATTGTCATTTTTTTTCCAACCGTGCTTCAGTTTCATTATCATTTCACTTAATGTGGTACAAGTAATAAGCATACACAAAGGGAAAAGCACAAAGGCGAACAGAAATATACATGGTCAAGCGGGATTCAAACCGGCGATAAAGAGCTTGAGAAGTTAAAGCTTAACCAACTCGACTATCTCGCCAGCTCTTTGTTAGTACTGTTTATTCTGATTTTTTTGCATTGACGCTTCAGGATTATGACGCCACTACCCTCGGGAATTTTATTCACATTCAGTGGAATAGGATTGAAGAAAGGTTGACCATTTCTACGATGGTCCACAGTTCTTGTATTTTCGTAACGTTTTCTGGAGCATAGCATGTTTTCAAGATTTTGTGTAAAATAAACCCTTATTGAAAGTGGTTTACCGTCTGTCTGTCTGTCACGCACACTTTTCTTAGAAATGATGTGGGGTCTTCATACATCCGAGGGATGTTTTCACTGAATTATTTCTCAAAACTTGCCCAACTGATAAATGTGAAAAAAATCAGTTCAGTGAAAATCATACTATTACTAACATAACTGACGATTGATATCGAAACGGATATTTTTTCAAGTTACTACATTTAGTCAAAAGGCATTTGTATCACCTCTAAATGAAGTGAGATAGCAACAGCCTGTGATGTCTAAAACTTGGAAATTTCGAATTTCAAGTAGTTTAAACATGGAAACTAATTCACTTTTGACCGATGGCCCGGGATCGAATTCCGGGATCAGTTGTATTTGTGAGAAGTAATAAAATGGGCCGATCGCAAGCATGAGTGATTATTAACTTACGTTAACTTCAGACAACCATAGAACCGTATGAATCCCTTGGTGGACTCATTAAATGGCAATGGACCCAACGCTATTTCAAACCGCGGTGGAGTACGAAAAATGCCAGTGGGTTTAAATGGTATACTAGAGTGTAAATCATCCCAGGTAGTGTCTGTGCGGATAGTGGCACGATTAAAAGAAAGCGTGAAGAAGGAGATCTCCTCCAGGTAAACCGCAGTACCGAAATTGGCCTAAAAATTAGTGAAGGAAAGTCAAAATTTTGACACAAAGAAGAAAAAAGACGCATATCAGGCAAAAGGGCACACTAATTGATTAGAACTTGAAACAAGTCTACAGTTTTTTGTACTTAGGTACTACTCTCACAAAGGATAACAACGAAATAGAAGAAATCAACAGATGAATTATGCTTGCCAAGAAAACATTGTATTATACTTTGTATTGTCAATTCCAAAAAAAACAAAATATACACAGGAAAACATAGTTCTCCATGTATAAAACTTTGATTCAGCCTGTCCTATTTTACAACGACGAGGTCCAGGCCGGAAGGCAAAACAAAAACAATGCTTTCGAAAGTCGAGGCGAATCTCAGGATCAGTGAGAGTGCGGACAACGAATGAAATATAACAATGAGTTATACATATTATACGACAAACCATAAGCCGCCAACCATATTAGGATTCGAAAGCTCAGGTGGCACCAGCACCGGACTATAGCGCCATAGAAGAATTCCTGTTTGTGTTTCAAAACTGATCAGGCGTCATTATTTTCTTTTCCTTTTCTAATCGCCTCTCTAGCGCCCTTTCCGCATTTTCAATCTTTTCTTCATTTCCTGTTTTATTGACATGCTAGGACCAACCTGAATGGATAGCCAGGCAAATATTTTTTTATTTTGCGTGTATGAGTATTTCAGTGGAAGAGGAGGAAGCAAGTTGTTCCCGAAATACTGGTATACGCAAAATAAAAAATAATTATCTAGCGACGGAAATGATGTTTACAATTGCATTTACTTTTGCCAGAAGCCCTAAAAATACACACAAGTAATAGGATCGTCTATCTAAGCTTGAATATTCGCTTGCAGGAAAAAAAAAGTTTATAAGTTGTGCAAATAGTTTAGAGAAATCTCGGAGCAGGAGTTAAAAGTGAAAATTGCCCCGAAACACCTTTACTGATGAAAATCACAAATCGGAGAGTTGGAGCTCAAAAACGGCGAATTTACAATTGAAGACCTCGTTAACGTTGGTTTTATTGCAACAACATCGGTATTATTATTTCAAAATATATAATTGATCTGGGGGACCTCAAATCTCACTTGGTACCAAAAACACTCAATTTCTTTATTCTCGTGACTCCTTCTCTTCTTGGTTCTTCAATACGTAAAAATTCAACCCATATTATTGGACAACTGCCGCGTCTGCATGGTTTAGCACCATGTGACTTCTGCCCGTTACCAAAACTTCATAGGCTTCTCCGAATTCAGTGTTTTGACACAATTGAAGAAATATATGTTAAGCTGAATCAAAGGAAGCGCAAATTGAAATTAGGAAAAACATTAGAATAAGTATATTGTATCTGAACGGAAAGAAAATGGAAAATTTGCCCTATTTCTGGACCGGGTATACAATCGGGTCAGTAAAGTCAAAAATGTATATTTCATGACCCAACTAACTTTAGTTGAAGTTCCCTCAAAAAAAAAATTGCAAAGACAAAATGCAGAACTCATGCTTGAGGAATTATTAAGTCATCAAGCGAAATATGTAAACTCATTTGCCTGATGATCTCCGATAACCGATTGGGTCTGGGTATATCTTACATGAGCGATTAAACATAATCGCTGGCGCTATGCAACAAAACTGCATTCTCGAAGATAAGGACGATAATTCACTAAAGAATTCTCCATTAATATATCAAATATATCCGCCGACAGCATCAGTATGTAGAAGTGATTTATAACCCATATCTAACGGTTCTTGTGTCCCATGTCATCTTCAATAAATAATAATTTATATTACAATTGTTATATCTAGCTGCCCCCACATGCATATACCTCTTTTACAACTATGAAAGTGACTTTGCGCAACCACTACAACAATTTACAAACCAGCTATCCGGGCAGCAGGCAAAGCTAAATAGCCAACTAAAAAACTGACTGGTCAACTCGTTTCGTATGTTAATGGAGGCTGCTAAGTGTTAATGATTTCAAGGATCCGAACTGGTCATCTCGGACAGTAATGTGATAAATCACAAGGAAAACATTTCTAAACAAAAATAATTAAGTACTCTGGGGGCTTTTCTGCAATCTCACCAGTATACGACCGCGAAGATACAAATTCCGAGCGGTATTTTCTCGTTGCTAAAGCCACTATCGTAACGCACGATGGGCCAACCAGATCTAGACAAGACTCGAAATTCAAAACTCTTCCTTACTATCATCGAAGCTCATTGCTTCTGTTGCCTTGCAATGGATCTCCTCCAACATTTTTTTTTACTTCCCCGAAATGAAAACAACTTTCAGACCACAATGTCTTCTTCTTCCGATTTGTCCCGAATCAAGATAGCGGCGCCAAACTGTACTAATGAAAGGAAATAACTGTTGAGATACTTCAAGGTATGATCAGAAGCGCCGAATAAAATAAGAAAATTTGGTATAACTACCGCAAGCGCTATCAAGCGGCTCAAGGATGATAACTGGCCCTGTAGGAGAATAGTAGTAGTAGAAGTAGCGAATAATCCGAAACAATAATAACAACAGCAACAACAAAAACAACTTACAGATGCAGGCATGTATGTAGATCGGCTAAGACTCCACTTTCCGCGTTACTCTGCCCCACAGACAAATGGTTCCCATAGAGTATTGGCTGATGGTCCGCTAAGACTGGATTTGCTAACTTTCAGCTGAGTACAGTGTGTGAATTATCAATTGGTACAGCTTTATGATTCACATCTCAATGGCTAATTCAAAGTTGGCTTGCGGACTTCCTTCGGTATCATGATTATTTAACACAACTCTCTGGGTCTCTGGGAAAAATTTATGTTATCCAATTGCTGATGAATACGCATATACGAGTTTGGAGGCGCAAACCTGAACCTTTCTTTTAGTGCAGTTGCAGTGATAGTTGGCAATATGATAACTAAGAAAAAAAGCTGCGACCTATTTATTAGGTCTTGGTCGTTAATGATCGCCCGTTTGATATAAATTCGAACCATAATAATAACCGTTGGCGCAACATTCCATATTGGATCAGGGCCTTGAAGTATGTTAGAGGACACTACAGGATTACAGTACCCTGTAGGAGGCAATGTGTCCAGCATTGCGCTCGTCCGAGATGGTTATCTTGATTTGACTCAGGTAATCATTCACAGCTGAGTCGACTGGTAGTCGACGTCAAATCACGATACAAATTCCACTGCCACCAGTGAGATTTAAACCGCGACCTTCCGTACGACAGCCTCGTGCTCTAACCACTCATTTAGTATCGGGTTATTTATTCACAGTTTGTTAGCCTTTTTTACGGTCTTTCAGATAAAGCAATACCTTACGAAGGAATCAATAGTTTGATAATGATAGGGGTGCCTGTCTTTTTAGTTTGATCTGGGAAGCTGCTGTTCGTCTGTGGCGGTACAGCCCAATGTCGGTTCTTAGTCACCGGGGATCGTCGTTTCCATTCTTCACAGTCCCGCGCTTGCCTCCTCCTATTTCGAAAAACAAGCAGCGGATAACTTGCGTTGTCCTCCCATCTGTTTCGAGGTTTTCCTGGTGATCGTTTCCTTTCCACTTTACCTTTGAGTAGGCAATTGGTAATTCTGGCATCCATACGATGCACATGACCTGCTCACCTGAGCTTTAGAATCTTATTATTGATGGTGGTTTCTGGCTCGTGGTAACTTCATCTTCATTCTTCAAAATTGTTAGTTCGGCTGTTACGGTTCCCCGTTTCCTATAATAGTAGCAGGGTAGTTGATCGATCACCTCGAAAATTCTCCCTCGAAAAGATTGCCACTGGCCAAAACACGACAGAAACAATGCGTTTTCCGTCCCAGTACCGAAATACAGACTCTTTGTTCAGCCAGTATTCCTTATAAAGCCAACCATAAATTTAGCAACATTCGTGTTGTCGACTTGTTGCCAACTGTTGTCAATGTGTATGTGTTAGAACGGAGTTTCGGGTTGCCACTATTGAGCTGGATCGCTACCGCAGATAAATTCAATGTTGTTTGAAGGTCGTCTAGATAAAATTTCCCTTATCTACTTTTGTTGCTTTCGTTGACCTTGTACCCAACGAATTTATTGAATATTTTAATAGATTTAAGCTTGGTTTTCATCGTAATATTATGGCAAATGGTCTGAAGGTAAAGGGGGTTCAACGTGAGTACCTCCCATGTGAATATAAGTTCACGATCCTCTTGAAACAGGGATTGATTTAGGGATCACAATCAGAAATACGTCGTGAAAGGTTTATACTGAGTGTAGGCTCAGCATTCATACCAGTCTATATGAGCCTTATTTAACACTTCTGCCGCAATGACAGCTGGTCTGCCAACTTTTGGTAGATAGACATGGGGTAAAAATTAACGACTGACGAACAATGCATAAAGACATCTACAGTACTGCCAATCTACCAAATTCATGAGAAAAGTAGATGAGTTGCCTCCTTTTTTCCGTCTAATACTTCTGTGAAGTTTTGATTGAACTCTTTCGAACTGGCCAGAATAGGTGGCTGAAGTTAGTTCTCTGAAATGCACTCCAAAAGGAACCTTCATGGTCATTTAGGGCTTGTGGCTTCCCTACGCTCACAGGGAGTAATTGATTAAAGTAATAATAATCAGAGCAAACAAGATACTGCCGGTCACTTGTCCACATCAAATCAACATACACTGTTCTGAGTGCATACTAACATATATCTGTGCTTTTTAATTATGAGATTCGTACTGATAAAAGCGCGATGCACACGACATTGTGAAATATCCCAAAAAAACTTGTTTTGACTCAGAGGTTCCGAACTTGTTTCAATTCTCCTCCATAGAAATGTACTTGTTGCTGATACCTCGAGGCCAGCAAGCCAATCCGACAGCCAAGATGAAATCAACAAATTTAAGAAAGAGATTAAAGACATGGTAAAAGAAGCCAGCAAAGACCATCAAGATGCAGAAGTGGTACGAAGAAGTTGAAGGAGCAAAAAACACGCTAAAAGATACTTATTACACGTATATGAAAATAACAAATAAATGTATGCCCGAGGAGATGTGCTGGCCAGCGCGTTATTGAAACAAAATTAAATAAAATCATTAAAAGGTTTTATCGCCACCAGGTTTGGGCTGTTGTTGCGATTGTCGTTTTTACTTATATTTATACTTTTTTCTTTATCTCGCACACGATTAATTGCAGTTTATGCAATTGGGAGAATTATGACATCGTTAGTTCGTTTTGCAGATAACATGAAGTGCGAGAACTGGCCAGGTTCCTGAGTTTGCAATCTCTGTGTTGCATATTAGAAACATGAGTGTCTACACAACGAATTTGCATTAACAGAAACATTAATTTATTACCAAATGTGGACATCACTTCGCTATGTGATGGTATGGTTACTACAATATCAGCTGGATCTGGGATATATTCAGGAACTGCAGGTTTGGCGTTTCAAAATCTATTAGGTGATGTGTTACTGTACACTCATTATCGGGTAATGGTTTCTCTTGAAATTTCGTAACGAAAATATCGTTTGCAAATTAGGATGTCTCTATTAACTATGTTGTAATACAATATGGGATTTGTAGGTTGTATCTCGTGCCGTGGTTGCTAAGAACTGTACTCGATTTTGGAATACCTTAGCATTTCCCTCTAGTTTCACAAATTATAGGTTTGCGTGCATAACGGCAAGTAATTATCACACAAAAATATCTTTTATTAACTTGTAATCTGCTTGGAGAGGACCCTATGCTTCATTATTGCGACAGAGGGGCTGAAGAAACATAAACATTGCAACGAAGTAGGTTCAATGGAACCAGTAGGAAACGTAGTTTAGTTTCTTTTTGCAAAGTTTGGACTCTGTGGGTAAGACCACTTCACTGTAGTATAGTTGTAGTTCTTTAGTTGGTTTCTATAACTCTGGGCTCCTCATTCATGAATTCTTTCCTCATCAATGGCTGATTATTTTTAGTTATCTTACACATTACTTGCACTAAAAATTCGGATCTAATATTCAAAAAAAGCTGACAGTTTGCAACTAACTGATTCGACAAATCTAGTGCTTCGGTGGCCGAACCTGGACGATGAATCAGGCCGGAAAGTAGGCAATCAATGGCTCCGAATTGGGAGTTTTCTAACGAATTTTGAACCCCATGCTCGAGGAAGATTGATGGTGAAGCAGAGGAAGGAGGAGAGCTATCACTTTCACAAGAATTGAGGAGTCGATTGGAGTGTTAAACCCGTCCATACCCGGCCTTTCGACTTATGGGCCACATTTCAAAAATCATAGGAAAGGGAAAATTTATTTATATTAGGTTGCTCTAAAGTGTCCAAAATTTTTTCCTATTGCGAGTATGAAGATTTTGTGGGAATAATTTCACGATTCTGGTGTGATAGCGGCAAAATGGTGTGACAAAGTAATTCTTACAAATCCTTTCTCACATTAACTTATCAAACAACTAGCATTTAACAAAATAATAAATAGCAATTATATGCAGGAACCACGAGAGGGGTGGGGGGATTTCTCCTATCTAGAATAGAACAACTTAAAAAAAACTAAATAAATTATGCAATTTCGGGTTGAGGTGCACGATTTTCTTCCCGGGTCCAGCTTTTCCAGTTACGATCTTGATAATATACACATGTATGATATAGAAAATATAGAAGAAAATAATATATTCTGCTGGTTTCGAAGTAGCTTTCCTTGGCGGCGACGTAGTGCTCCAAACCTGGCTCGTAACTCTTTTGGTGATGATCACTCTTCACATAGGGACGACTGAAAATACCGGCGCTGAATCCTGGCTGAAAAGTGCATTTTGCAACCAGGAGATGGTACTGGACCCACCGAAGTACCATGTGTATTGATTTTCCATCCCTTAATATACGAAAACAAGTCGTAGTTCACCACTGGAAAAAAATTACAACCCATAGCATAACTGACTGCAGATGGCTGTGCTGAAACACCTATCATTCTGTTCATCAGATGAAGAAGATGCGCTTCCATGACGTGGCGACAACTTTTGAGTTGCATATTCTCGTTCTTATCATGAGGAATTGTACGTTTTGAAATTTGTAATACTTGAGGTTAAACTCCATTTTAGCCATTCGCGGTGGGGTATAGCGTGTCAACCACACCTACGCGTCATCGCTCGCGGTTACCTGAAATGCGCTTCAGCATTCGTCCTCTACTGTTCTGCGTCAGGTGCTCTTGGAGCGCCCCACTCGTCGGCCATTTCGGGATTGGCCCATTGATCGGCTACTAATACCAGTTTGACAATTTTTGCACGTTCTTGCT
Organism: Hermetia illucens; assembly: GCF_905115235.1. Lineage (NCBI taxonomy): Eukaryota > Metazoa > Arthropoda > Insecta > Diptera > Stratiomyidae > Hermetia > Hermetia illucens. Next base: position 140,722,380 of record NC_051849.1, on the reverse strand, counting down.
GTGCGCTTCCCCGACTGGGACGATTACCAGCCAAGTTTCTTTAACTGCCGAACTGGGTTCGCAATTTTCATCTCAGGAACACGAATCTTTCACGCTAATGTTACGACGAAACGGGTCCAAAATTATATTAATAATAATAATCATTGGCGCAACAATCCCTACTGGATCAGGGCCTTGAAGTGTGTTAGAGCATTTCATTCAAGACGGTACACTACAGTACGCCGTAGGAGGCAATGTGGTTAGCATTGCGCTCGCCCAAGATATTAATCTGATTTGACTCAGGTACTCATTAACAGCTGAGTCAACTGGTATCTGACGTCAAATTACGATCAAAATCCCACTGCCGCCGGTGAGATTTGAACCGCAACCTTGGTATCACAGCCTTGTGCTCTAATCACTGAGCTATGCGGACCACCAAATTATATTAGCTATACTAATTAATCATTACTAATCTTAAACCACAAGGCAGATATGATACGTTCGCGGCAGTATACGCCAGATGATTCCCACCTATCAGAAACTACCCTCTTTCTCTAGTTCTCTCCCATCCCAACCACGCAGGACCACCAAGTCCAGGTCCTCGTGCAGTCCTTCCAGGGTCCCCACCATAGTTGTTTAATATTTTCACAATTACGGAGTGCAAGTCAGTTATCCTTTGATTTAAACATCTTCTAAACATACTGTCCGCAGTCAAGTTTGCCTTCAGTATTTCGTTAAGGTTTTTGCAGGAGTCCAAAACAATTCAGGCAATCATCTAATCAAAAACGATGCCGATACTATCTGCAACAGCAACTGTGTACTGTAAGGTACCATTCCCTACTGTTACAAATACGTTTATACGACTATCAACTCTCAAAGACTCTTCCCATTTGCATTAGCGATAATGCGACTCAAACTTTTCAAATCCATACATCACCAACTTATTTTTCGCACGACTGAAGTTAGGCTCATCATTACCAACACCGGATGTCGTTCTAAAGGCGCCCTCGGCCCTCAGAGCTGTCGGATGGTAAACCGACCTTATCTGCTTTTACCATTGTGAATTTGCAACCACCTTTGTCAACACGGGGACCCGATTTGTAGAATGCATTGCACGACTCCAGGTATGACCAATTTCTGACTCTATTCAGTTCATTGTATAGGATGTGATGCTAATAAACTGTCACCACCATTTCTCATTTCTCTCTCACGTCAAGGGGAAAATCGAGCTAATGAAGATTTTCATTTGATAACTCCCACCTAGACGGGGCCCAGATGCGCAAATCGTCTTGGCGCTTATATAGTCCCTACATTTTTAACGTTCTAAACTTGAGCTGCACATTAAGAAAAAACGAAGTGCATAGTGACAATGTCAGTAGTAAAAGCAAAAACCACAACAACAATGAAGGTAGGAGATTAAAACTTCAAAAATTGTTGAAAATTTCCCTACCAAGGGAAAATTACAACTAATAATAACTATGATACCAGTATCTGCGCACGGCTGCTGACAGCCAACAGAGCCTATTTAGGAAAACCCTCGATCATTTGGCTGTGGATAAATTCCGACTCAATAGGCGGTGGGACTGGAAAGTGTATAGGAGCAATATTTATGGTAAATCCTACCTCAAATGGAGCAATGGCGTAGAACAGGGTGCCAGCTGCTAGGAATATTGTATTAGTGAATTTCGATGCAAAGGTAATGATGGTGATGAGCAAACAGGAAATCATCACCTGAAGCAATCAAAAATGCATATATTGCTTGACAATATTTCGAGTGACCGCTTTGAATAGTACAATTTGTATACAAAACTAATAATTTTTTACCCGGACGTTTATCCACCAAATTTTACAAAAGCCGCACGATTTTCTTTCAAATTGGAAGTAACAATTGAGGCTACCAAATAGGAGAAAAGCTAGACCTCGTACATAAAAGCTTAGCAATTATCATCCGTTTTGTTCAATATTGGAAAACACGGTAAAGAACTTCTTCAGTTTTTGGTACTTTTGGCAACAGAAACTCCGATCAGTAAGTCTCCCTTGCATAACGTTAGAAGCCTCGCGGTATTAACAATGATTTGTAGCCCAAAAACTGAATAATGGTTAAAATAGCAACAATAAAGCCATTGATAGGAATTGAAAGCGAGGAACAAAATAATGCACCAATAACGCCAACAAAAACTTTGCATTATGATCCTCCAACAAGTACTTGATCTTAGCACGGTACCAAACTATGTCGTTGCTTCCATCGAGCACTGGACCTCTTATGTAGGGTCTCATTGCAGGTTATATGTAACTATCATGTTGCTTCGCCGAGTCAGCCTGTTACTTGGGGTGTTGCATAGGCTCTTTTGGTTTGTGGGTGCGTTCTGTGAACACCACGATCATTATTAGTTATGCACCATGTTTCGGCTATAGCCTCTCGATGTTTGTTTTTTTGTTCACTACAATCCTTCGGTGCGATAGCGACGATGACTTGGATGGTTTTAACGACGATGACTGTGACTGCAGAGCACATGAAGTCGAACCCTTCGCACTTTGAACTGGGATCGTGAGCTTGGGATATAAGATTTCGCGAACATTTTGCTGTTTTGGCGTATTTGGAAAGTTACTTATCGTTGGTGGTGATCGGTCGACTTCAATGAACCTGTTAAAAATGGAATTGATTTGACTCGAGTGGGATGTGGGAAAATGGAGGTAATTTTAGTAGTGGTATGCATTGGATTAATGAGCACACATTTTTCATTTGGAAACTATACGTTTCATAAATCTTATCGGAAAAGCAGATTTTTAGAACTTGATGCACACATAACTCAGAAGAAATGATTTTTGCCTTGACTTGTATTGCGTTTTCCTAGAAAAGCACATTCTCATTTTAAAAATGGACTGGGATGTAGTAGAGAATATCAAACCATTCTCAGAAAAGAAAAAAACACGTTTTCAATAGCAAAAGCTACAAAGTGGTTGCGGCTTTGTAGTCTGGATCTTTTGTCCTGGGGTAGATTCCGGCCAGATGCAGAAGGCCAGTCTCTAAAGTGCCTATTGCAAGAACCAAAAATACATAGAACAAGTCGGGAAACCGGTAGCTCGGTGCTTCAGGTATGAAGGTTTTGTTGATCTTTCATATAATAATATTCGGGTACACGATGGTTTCACTTATACATAGGTCGTAGTGTATATACGTTGAACGTACCCGATATTCAATTCAATGTGGTACTGACATTTTATCTCTTAAAGAATATCAGTTTGGCGCAAAACAGGCAACTTTGACCTACTGTAACTTTGTTAATAATAGTAGGATTTCCACCAAACTTTCCAGTAGGCGGCTCTATACTAAACTCTTTATTTACGGGTGTAGGATGAAATTAAGGAGAATATTATTAACTTTATTTTAGCAAATATCGGTCTGGAGGACATTTCGGAGCCTAGATGTCATCATCATAATTGTTTTCGGATTTTTCTGGCGGGTATTTTCTGAGAATGGCCCCTCAATTTAAGTGACCCCATCACTCCCGTGTTTCGCAATCGGTTTCAAGACGAAGATCTGATTTGGAACGTAGTAACCGATACCTTTCATTTGATAGCTCACATGACTATATTCGTCCAAAAAAAATGTTACGCCTCTCTCCCTAAAGTTCCACATAGAACGATGTAATTAACTGCATGCATGGCCGTTCACAATTCCCATCTCCCCATCAAATCGGTAGAACCGCTTCTGAGAAAAGTGCGTGTGACAGACAGACCGACAGAGAGTGAACCAATTTTTTCAACAAAATCTTAAACAGAAACTCGAGCAGAGATGATTAGAAATGGATGGTTTTTGGCATTTATAGCTTTAAGGTTATTTAATTATTAACAGATTCTAAATGACATGGCACACCGGAATGAAAAGACAAAATACAGAAATCATGACATGACATAATTCGACACCCGCATTAGTGGGCAAGTTGTAGAGTAAAGTGGACCGAATTTCTTATGGTTAGTATCCAGGCTGCTTAAACATGAGCTGTTTTTACCAATGATCTGAAGCTTTAGTGAAAAGTTCTTTACTTTGTGTAATATATTTTGTTTTCCAGCATACCTAATCTGACAATGTCAGGCAAATAGGACAAGAAGAGCAAGTTTGGCCTTACTCGCGCTAATTTCTCTGCCTTTCTTTATGCTTGTACTGACCTTATTTTTGACAATCGATAATTCCGATTCATGCGATGCGATGCAGCATAGAGACAAGAATTTTATGACCAATTTCAATAAGCATTTTTGGAGGAAATATTTCTTTCGCAAATTTTGCAATTAGGGTTCTCATTAAGTAATTTATTATTAAAAAAAATTATAATACAGCAAAAAAAAGTCCATATGATAAATCCTTGTCTAAAAACGCAGAAAACGTTTGCATTCATACATAGATATCGGCATGTCTTCAAAATTCTCTACCCCCCTGAAGAAGACAATACACCACACCTTACCGCGAGTATAACTTTCCCTGTAACCTAATGATACCTAGAGCAACTCTCTAAGGTTCTGGAGGCTAGCAAGACTAGAAGATGCTAATACGTAAATTTTTTTTTGGTAAAAGGAAAAATAGGTGGTTAATGACAATCAACTTTGTTATTGTCAAATCTTAAAGTGAACAAATCAAGTGTTTTCAAAAGATAGTATAAAGTAGTTGTGCTATAGGAGTTTTCCCGAACTATATTCAATAGAAAGTGCTCGCGGCATACATTATAATTGTCGCAAACTTCCAGTCAAGAAAACCATCTCTGGTTGTAACATAAGTAGCAACTTTTGGGTACTTGTTTACCGTTTCTCTTTCTGTGTTTGAATCAGTTCTTAAGGACTCCGAATCTTTGGATTGTCCCATTGAAGCAAGATGTTAAGTTATCATCATTGCGTAGTTATCAATACCAACTAGTTGTTTTTGTTTTTAAGTGATTTTCTTTCAAAAGAGCCTGGAAACTTCTTCGTTTAGCTCTACAAGTCGATCGATATTCATTCATGCATGGAGTGCATACATTTTTTTTAACTTCCTACAAAAACTGAGGCTGTAACTAAACTACCAAATATTTCTTACTCATGAAAGTTAACATCACACCAAAAAGCTATATTTTAAGCAATGCTCTTTGTGTAAAGTATTCTCATTGGCTTCTAAATGCAAATAATAAAATGTAATTCTGAGCAGGTATGGTTTGTAGCTATGTTGTTATTTTTCGAATACTCCGTGACACTTGGAAAACAACCCACGACAGCAAAGAAAAACTACTTTCATAGGTTTCAAATTGTTCTCTCATTTTCTAGAAAGTATTTTTGAAACCAATGAAGAAACAAGTTGGAAGCTGCAAGAATATTTAGAGGCACGATAATTCCATTTCCGTTCCATTCCAAAGATATTCGATATGTCCGACTAATCAGTTCACTGTGATACTTTAATAATAGAAGGATTTCCATCAAACCTTCCAGTATGATGTCCCGTTTTGTGATCCTAGAAAAACTGAAGGAGGGGTGCCTCGCAGTAATTTACCATTATTAACTAAAGACTAAGAACTAAGATCTGAATAAGTGATAGTCGTAAGGTACAATGGCAGGTCTTTATAACGGATAGGTAAAAGCTCCCCGGCCAAATTGTTTCACCAAAAATCTGACTCGCCCCGTATTTTGCTAATAGAAGGTGACATCTCAAAATTTCGTCAAATCTGCCTGCTTTTTCTTAATTTCTTCACTCAGTTTGATTTACAGTCTAGATTGAAAGTAACTGTTTGGCTAAGCTAAAGTAGTTCATAATGGCTTCCTTTGCAACTCACTCATTAACCATCTTCTTGATGAATGTAATCTCAAACAAATGGCTCAAAACTATTTTGTGGTAGATGCTTAGTTCATCAGCTTGAATGGCGAAATACGGGACGTCTATTTCACAAAGGTTTGCAGAACGAAATCGTTTAAGTATCACTATTACTCGCGTTTATAAGGCAGCTTGTTCGTAAACCTCTGAGATGTTCTCAAGAGCTTGCGTCACATCTTCGCTTTTCAGCAAATAAAATTTTGAAATATTTCAAATTTCCTCATTTCATATAACCATTTTACTACTTCAATAACTTTTCCGAAGTTGAAGAGATACGGCATCAACATATCTTTAAAACGTCATCTGTGCAAGCCTTAATTCATTGAAATAGAACCAGTGATCCCAGAGATTGTCTATCATCAAAACTTTCGTATTTAGAAAATTTTTCTTCAACTCAATGCTTGGGAAGTCAACTCTGCCTGGCATTGTTGTAGGGCAATTTTCGAGTAAGTTTCGGAGGTCTCCTGACTCCTGACGTTGAAAATAAAATAGTTGCCAATCAAAGTTACAGGAAATACAAGATTCTTGTACTTTCCACGTAATTACAGTTAAATTTGACAACGACAAGGAAAGATATAGAAAGATGAAAACTTTAAGGAAACCCTACTAAGTCTCCAATCCATACCTACAGTCCAGTGATTATCGATCACCCATATAACTTCCTTTTACCACGAAATTCTGTAACGTTCACTTAAAAAAAGCCAATAAAAAGGAAAGTATTAGCGAACATCTGACCGTAACCGTAAAAAACACTGTCAACATATTGGTGCCAAATTTTAACGGATAGATTTAAGTTGAATAATTTTTACATTTCGAATGCGAATCGATAGTTTTTTCCCTTCTCTCCGAAAAACATCTGCTAAAATTCTTCGAGAAAGTTATTCCAATTTTACAGTATTACGAAATGCATTATGCAACGTTATCACTTTTCAAGTATTACCTAAAAATGGCAAAAAATCATGCATTTCTCTTCATTCAGGTGAGAACCGCTGAGCCGTTTTTCAAGCAGACCCACAGCATAAAAACTATCGCGTTGGTGTGTTCTTATTAGCGAATCTCCTCGCATGGCTTTGCATATACCTTGATGTGATAAATTGAAATTCGCTGTGATCAAATTAATGCAAATTATTAGTTTACTATCACCTTCCATACAAATATTGCATCGATAAGGCGTCAGTTGATTGGAACAACCAAATTCAGATCATTTGGCTGCGTGGCCAAAGTAGTTCCCATAATGGCCGAGACATAGCAATCATATTCAAATTAAATGCATCCAAATTAATGCAAATTGTGGCTCAATCGTCATCAGCCAGCATCACGATCGACGATCATCATCGCCTTCATCATCATTGATCCCAGTAGTTATATGAACTAGCAGTCATCCAACTAGCTAACTGGGTAACCCATCACTCTTCCTTTCTCGTGGCGGCGGCGGCGCAAGCAACATCTTATCGTGAATGGTGGCTGCTTTGCATATTTGCAGTAGTTTATTGGCCATTTTTTCTTGCGCTAACCAAAAATCGCAAAGCCAGTTCACGTAATACTCAGTATATCCCACATTTTATTGTGTACAAATAAAACTCCCCTTTGGGGTTATATGAGGCTTCGTTCGCTTGGCTCTATGTCCGCTGTGTTTGGCACCTCTCCTCAGCTTGCGACCGGAGTTTTTAACACGATTTTGCAAATGTATTGATAATGATAAGTGTCAGCGAGGCGCAGCACAATTCGAAAGAGACATAATAAAATACTTATTAGCGCGGCCAGCGGCTCCGTATAGCACGGTGTGTTGCACCGCCATCAGCAGCAACGACTTAAGATTTATGTAACGAAAATGACTTTAACCTCTTCGACGATCGATGATCGAGTCTTGCGAAACCCCAGTGTACCTGTCCAAATATTAGAAATTGTACACAACCACGGAAAGAGACACCGAAAAAGGTTGCACGAAAAAAACTAGAGGATGGAGGCAAAAAAGCTAATCGCCTTCTAGTCCCTGCCCCCAGTTGCCGTATCTTCTTGGTTTAGAAAACGCTCGTAAGCGTATAAGTCATATAATTTACATAATTGCATATTAGATCCCGTCTCTCCTTTGCTGCGAGCAATGCAACCACTGTAAGTCGCGAATTCCATGCGAACAAGTCGACTAATATAGTACAGATCACAAAGCACAGCGGACCGGTGTCATCTCTTCAACGCGATTTTGTCTATGACCTTTCCAACAATTAAACGTTAAAATAATTTAACATGAGTTCCTCAATGATCTTATCGCTCCTGCAGCGAATCGGGCTGAGAAACATCTCACGGGGCCTTCTTCACAATCAGTGCAAGACGTACTACCGCGATGTCGGCAGCACAGTACTCGGGGATTCACAGCATAGATCCCAGTCAGAATTGAAATTAACTGGCGAGCAACCAACAAGACATCTCACAAAATACATCAATACCTGCAAGTTTAGGTAAATTATTTTATGGTTACGTCGATCGCGTAGCTTATCGCTTCCTTTTTTGTGCATGTTCTAGCTGTTTCGCTACTACTTTGTCGGTATTCGCGTTTTCTGGCTTCGTTTTTTTATCTGCTGTAATCAATTTTACAGCAAACATTACACAAAATTCTTCATCGAGTTGGTTATATTTAAGGTGGGATGCTTCTATGTTTTCACTACAAAAATTATATTCAAGACTACAGAGGAAATCCTCGTGCCTAGAGTTACCACATACATATGATGCGTTAGACTGTCCACCCAGTAGTACTTGTTCCAAATCGTTAAAGATTCAGGAATTTTTTTAAAGAAAGAAAACACATTATTCACCAAATTTTTCTATCAAAGGAGATTAAGATTAAGAATATTCGTTTTTTTTTCGTGGATTATCATTTGAACCGCCACTGCTATGGCACATTTTTACAATAAGTGGCACTTGGATATTTTGGAAATAATTCAGAACACCCTCACTTACGTTTCTTAACAATCTTATTGAGTACTTCTTCTAAATTTGGATATCAGAGATTTTTATCCACATTCCACTGAAACGCTCAAATCTCATAGATAATAGGTATAGTTTGGCGATCTCGCGATTAATATTCTTTGATTTTTTTTCTGAACGGGAGAGCTACTTTTGGAACCCTTTTCTATTGTTCAAGTTTTTGGCTTCAGCGACAACCTAGTATTCATAAACCATCCCTATAGTAATCCCATGAAGAACTGGAAAGCTGTGATATAAAACAAAAATCCAGATTGTGTGTTCTTTCCCAGTTTTCAGATAGCTTTTCCTATAGCGTGGGAATTTTTCCTTTTAGGGTTTGAATTGTTTATTCTATAGTCTATAAAAAATTCCTCTACGCCCGCTTTGGTGTACTAAACACCAACACATCAAGTGGTTCGCACAAGTGTGTATTACTGATAAATTTGATATTGAAGTAGATATAAGTTTCGTCAATCATGACAGCTTCACATCTGATGTGACTGCTAAGATTGTGCCCAATGGTGAACTTCCATTCAGGTTTAACCCAGGGAACCAGTACTTTCATGATTCGTGGACCATCCTTTAAAATTAGCACCATCAAAATACTCACTTCTGGTTTTTCCATGAAATGTTCTTGGTAGGCCTCCTTCAATCATCGTGTGGGCGTACAATCTGCTTTGTATAAAACATAACACGACAGCAAAACACCACCACCACTGGCAGAAAAAATAAACGAGATGCAGCCCTTTGTTCAATTTATAATTTTTTCCGGGTATTACCCCTTTGTGAAAAATCATCCTTTTTTACCCAAAATCATCGGGTAGATTTGTTTCATCGGACTCCTTGCGTCCTTGCGTCCTACGTTTTAAAATGTTGGGGCCGTCAACTCATCTCTGCCATCATCATCATCGACGGCGCAACAACCGGTATCCGGTCTAGGCCTGCCTTAATAAGGAACTCCAGACATCCCGGTTTTGCGCCGAGGTCCACCAATTCGATATCCCTAGAAGCTGTCTGGCATCCTGACCTACGCCATTGCTCAATCTCAGACAGGGTCTGCCTCGTCTTCTTTTTCTATCAATTCTACCAACTCATTTCTGTAGCGTTGAATAAATGAGCTGTACTAGTCTTGTGTTGAAAGGTATACCAGTCAAGGGTTCTGGATATACCAGTCAAATCTCACTAAGTTGCCTCATGATGAATCACATACAAAGCACCTAATTGCATCACCCAGCCAATGTATAAGGATTTGGTGGAAGGTTTTTTCTCATTATCTGGAAAATAAATCCAGTTAGGTGACCAACGATCAGGTGCTTTCCTTGGAATGTTGAAAGTCACGTTGAGCTTTTTTGCCATTCGAATAGGAAAACTTGTCAGCTTTCGTTATACTCTGCTCTGGAACTCTAATTACATGTACACAAGTCACATTGCACACTAATAAATGATCTCAACAAAGAGGAATGCATGAAACATCGTTGTATCTTCGATTGCTAGTTGCAGCTCCGATTACTAGCTTTATTTTTCGGCGGTTGAAGTCAACCAATTTTTGAAGTAGTGATGGTCGAAGCAATGAAAGCAGAAACTCTTTTTGAGGACATCTATCATTAGTTTCAAAACGACGACTATTGTTCGTTTCCTTACAGCAGAATTAACGCAAAACCGTTTCTATGCAGTCCTTTAGATGCAACGAGGGGCACGACTTGCGTTGAGTTGAAGGGAGGCTCCCCATACATGCAAAAGAAGAGTGGACATTTCGAATTGGTCTAAATTTTAACATTGGTTGAAAAATGGATCCAATCCTGTCCAATCGAAAAATCATTGGAGACTTGTCCCTTCACACTTATCGAAGTGTAGCTTACTGCCTGCATGGCCCAAGTGGTAATTAGAAGGAGCCCTGTCAGGCGAATACAGTTAGGGTTTTACTTGCCAGTCATATTCAATTAATGCATTTCTAACCATTTTTGCTGTATAAGGCGGTACATTTTACTAACTACGTTTTTCAATCAGTGTATAGTTCAAATTGTTCATTCGCTGTTAATAATGGGCAAAAGTAATTGTTTATTGTATTTTAATAGTTCGTTATGTGCCAAACCCCTCTGGTTCCGACAAGTGCAGAGCATTGCCTTCTTTGCGAAACCATTTGGTGGTGCAGTCAATGTGGGTAGTTAAACTGCATTAACCCATGATTTTTCGGTTTTATGTTTTTCAAAACATATCCAATTTTTGTCCAATGCAACGATTTGATACAAAAATTACTTCAGCACAAACAGAACTTGAGAAGTGTCTGTTTTCCAGTGTTTTAGGGTCTTGTTCACATGGTACTATTAGGCGGTTAGTTATAAGTTTCAGTAAGTGTTGTCCTGCATGTAAGCAGTGGACATTGACTCCAAAAGTCAAATCTATATAATCTTCAAATCTACCTACCAAAATTATCCATTCTCTGTAATTAAAGGGTGGTTTGTATCTAATCTACCATAAATCTGTTCAGATATTGCACGAATTCATTATGCGTACATTCTTCGAATTCGCTCCGCTAGTGCTCCGTTTCACAGCAAAAAAGGTCCTTTCAGCCAGCTGTAGAGAAGGTACGGAGCACGCAATCACCACGCAGCGTAATTGACCCTATAAACGCTCCTTCTCTTGACAATATGCTTAGACACACTCCAATAATGAGCTTCCTTCATCTTAACAACTCACCCACCTTAAGGAATTCCCTGAGATTTATACTCGTAACCATTGCGCTGTCAAATGGCGATGAGCCCAAGATATCGCAAAGTCTTAAATTACACGAATAGAAGATGAACTGCTGAGATGCACAGCGATTCCAGGCCATATAGTTTGGCATGCCGCTAGTGTACCTTGGAGGAACAAAACAAGCCTTCTTTGATCATCAGCATAGGAGCAGCAACGATGGGCAAGCATGTATTGGTTTTTGGGTCAATACTTTCACTCAGCATGAAAAACCACGATTACTTGTTGAACCATATTCATCTGTCGAGGGACCCAATGCTGTGCATCAAGCGCACTGCCTTAGTACGATAATAATAAAACTAAACAGCAACAAAAAACAATAACAATGGCAACAACAAAGTAATAGACGAAAATATCGGAATACAAAACACACTAGAATTGGTGATTTAAAATGAGCGTTGGTAATAAATTGGTCGTGTATCAATTTGCGAATACGATCGGCCAGCATCACGGATGGATCAGTGTGCATTCGCGCTACGCTGAGTCTGGGTTAGACCTCGGAGATATCTGGCAGAGTTAAGGAATAGGAAGCAACCCACGAAGACGGAGAAGAAGAGGATTGATCACCGGAGACCATTGGGCTTTCAGTAATGTACAACCTGAATGAAATTTACATAACTGCGCACATTACTAGATACCACACTAGTGACTACACACGCCTCAGATTGCTAGCCTAGTGCCTAACCTGCTTGCCTTCATGCCTAAATGCCTGAGATGAGCCTGAACACGAGCATGGGTTTTCGGCTCCACGCTTCATTCTCCAGCGTTTGCGCTCATATCTTGCGGGCAATTGTCGTTTGTGTTTTGGGTTTTTGTACCTTTTCGAGTTTCGCGCGCTCACGAAAAACGCCAGGGTGCATTTAGAAGAAGGCGGCGAAGGAATTACAATGGCGCATAGTGAATACAAGCGATTACAAGTCTTCTCAGCCTCTTATGTAACATGCATCTCTCAATCCAACACACCTTAATAAATAATTTGCTAGTAAATCGAAAATCATATTGCAGAAGTATTGTTGTTGGTGTCGATGTCGTTTTCGATTTCGTTTTCGTTTTCTTTGACGTTTCCAGGCAATTTGTATTTGACCATATTCATAGCGGGCTCCAACTTTGAATAACACAAGTAGCAGTTGTATGGTGACAAGTCGTTGGTTTCGAAAAAAATCTTTATATGCTTGAATGGGTTGGAATTCAATGGAAAACATGTTTTAGGAGTCATTTGAAAAGAAGTATCTTGTATCGGTCCTATCGTGTTTTCAATAGGAAAATTAGTTGATATGACTCCTTAAATTTCGCTTGCTTAAGTTGATTGCTTCCAGATATAGCATACTTCAGACTTAACGATCATTGATAAAAGATATGGTTGACAATGATGACGCAGCAATGAAATAGGTTGGTGACTTACTTGATATTTGGTTAACTGAACTCTGATCTGATGAGTTATTATGCATATATCGTTGCCAGCTTTTCATTGAAGGGCTAACAAAGGATGCTCATGACTGTTATCTTATTTGATGGGGTCGATGATCCATACCTGTCTGTAATCCTAAGTGTTCACGAGAACACACATATATAAAAATAGGAGTATAAAAAGGCCAAAACAAGACTCAAAAGGGCCCTAAAAGATTGCCGTTCGATAGGGGCTTCAAGAAGTTAGTTCTTGATCATTATTTTTCTAATCCTCCTTACATTCCAGTGAATAAACTGGTAACGGAATAAAATCGCAGAGATCAGTCCTTACGTTATCCAGATATGATCCCCTGGAAGCTACCGACGTATACACTTATACACGTATACACTTATAGAATAACGCTTGTCAATGATTCTATTGAGATAAGCTTTTAGATGCATTAGGTGAAGTTACTTTGGGAGCATATGGTTTGTGAAATGTTATCTGGCGAATTTCTGCGCGAGTGGGATTGACGCAAAAAAAATTACAAGCAAGGGGAAACTAGCTCCTTGACCCTGCAGCTGAAAATTAATTTAATATCGCTATAAAGCGCGCCTAACTACTCCGCTTTTTGTCATAAATGGTCGAAATATAGGCTAAAAACCCTCCGTGTTCAATTTCAAGGAGTTAAATATGAAAAAGGGATATCTTCACTTATCATCTCAACGTGCAGTTTCAGCATTATGATAGGAGAGCTACAGGGAAAGATCTTTACAAATTTGTCTTTGTCTTCGATAAATTAAATCTATTTCGAGTCTGTCCATTGCACTTGATAAGTGACCTAGTCAACATACCAAATTTCTGCTTCATACAATATCTTGCTTCAAGTTGTGTTGGGAGGTCTGTTTTGGTGTGAGTTGGGACAGAAAATAGACCCCACAATCTGTTTGACAGTAGCTAGTGGCTCAGTGTCGGATGCTAATCGAATCAGTAGTAAATGCGTACCTAAGTCAAATTAGGGTAACAATCAAAGGCTAAGACAATGCTGACCACATTCACTACTACAGTGTACTATAGTCCTCTAGTGTACCATTACGTACGACAGCCTAGTTCCCTAATCACAGCTATCCGGACCGTCAATTTGGAAAACAAAAAATTGATATTTCAAATACGAGAACAGGGAGGAGAAGGTGATGTTGAAGAAATACGGTAAGTTGAATGACACTGGGGCTATGATGATAAATTGACGGGACTGCCAAAGACGTCGATGTCGTCTCCAAATTATTTGAAATAAAATGCCCTACCAAATGCATCGTATTTTCATGGAAATTAGTTTAAATCAAATGTCTCCGCAAATGCTCCAAATTGCACATTCAACACCAATAGTTTCAGGAATTGCCGCCTCAAGTTTTTGAGAATACCCGTGTTTACCATCTCTTGCGCTTTTCAACTGTGATGCAGTTACTTATTTCTCGTATTGCTACTTCTGGATTTTAATGTATGTGATTTGCATACTTGGGCAATGAAATGGTTTAAGGCTTCAATTAGGGCCACTAGGAAATTCATCCCACAATAGACAATGCCATTTTTTTCCCTATCCACGGTATTCCGCTAGGTAGTAATTTTGTCTTCATTCATTTCATTCACCTACATTATAATAATAATAATCGTTGGCGCAACAATCCAATGGAATCAGGGTCTTCAAGTGTGTTAGAGCACTTCATTCAAGACTGTAACGGTACACTACAGTACACTGTAGGAGGCAATGTGGTCAGCATTGTGCTCGCCCGAGATTATTACCCTGATTTGACTCAGGAATTCATTCACGGGTGAGCCGACCGGTGTCCGAAATCCAGTCACAATAGTAAATCCTTCTGCCACCAGTGTGATTTGAACCCCGACCCTCCGTTACGACAGCCCAGCACTGTAACAACTTCAGCCACCTGAACAGCATCTACATTATCCATTGAATAATGCCTTCCTAGTAGATTTTGGAAAGAACGTATTGATATCAGACGATTTTTTTTTCCTTGTATAAGTACCGTGCCTTATTCGCAAAAAGATCTCTCAGGTTAAATCACTGAAATACCTAACTCTCTTTCTTTTAGTTTACTGTTTTGAGCAATGCTTTCATTCACGCAACCGCATAGCAGGATGGGATGTAACATTGGGGCCATAAAGGTCTGTTAACCAAAACTGACCATAAGATATTAAGCATTATCCCTTACCTACCTTCCTACCAAATATACAAGTCAATCGTCTCGTTCAATTTAAGGTCGATTAACGTAGATAGGAAGACTGCGATGACCTGTCAGACTTTTTCTTTTTTTTACTTGTCTTCAATCCGATTCTAATTGCGCTCTTCTCCAAATCCAGAGCCATTTGTTTAAGATCCATGACTATCTTTGCGATCAACTCCCCTCTTCTACTCCGTGAAAAAAATCTTGAATTGCCTTAAATCAATAGAAGTAGCCATTTGTTCTCTTCCTCAGTGCAACACGTCTACACGGACGTGTAGCGAAAAAACGTAAACTATGTAATTATTTCAAATAATTTAACTGATAACACTTAGACTTTACAGGTGTTACTGTAATTTGCCATTTGATGTAGCAAAGGTGCAAGTTTACCGAATATTTTACGGTTTAGAAACGTGGTAAAGTAATCTTTCCAAACCCTAAGAGGTTCGCCTTAGCGGATGAGGGGTCTACTGTTAACATACTTGATTGGACCTTCGGACCTCCTTTGTAGTGTGGTATGCGATTCCTGTTATTATTTACATAGTTTTTTGCTTCCTTGAAATGCAATGGCAAACCGCGACATTTGACATAGGATCGGAGATCAACTAGCGGCAATAAAAGCCTTCAATTTCTTCTTCAGATCTTATAGCACCCTTTGTACTGTGCTCGACAACCTGGCCTGGATTAGACAAAATACCACTGAAATCGCGGCTCAATATTGTTTGTTTCTCCGAACAAAGTTCTACCAAACCTCCCTACACTATTGCAACTTTCGGGACCTCATTGAATTGCTCATCGAAATCTCTTCTACTGCATCAGAAAACTCCCTTGCTGCTTCACAATGTATCATTGAGATATTCCTCATTTTCGTCCGGAATATCACTGACAATATCCTCTCTGTTACCGGTTTTTATGACATCAGGCCCCGACACTTGATTCACGTTTCCTTGGATTTTTTCCGGAGTATAATAGAGAAGAGGACTACTTATCAGAGCCCCATCATCTTATCTAACTTAGCCCCCGGTGGAGGTAGATCAAACATCACCCGTGCTAACAGCATTCACTGTTAACCCGAGGTAATGGATGCCTCGGTGAGTTAGTCAACCCCCTGTGAAATGGGGATTAAGATTTCACTCAAAGTACTCCATACTTATAGTAAACGACCACCAAAAGGGATAGACAATTGTGGACTAGCACTCAGTTAATCTTGAATTATATTTATACTACGGAAGCGTTAACCATGCCTAGGAGGAGGACTGAATTTTCGGCCTGGAAAATAGAATTGGACGACCCTCCGTCTAATCTTTTGGGCTATATTTAATATTAAATCTTTATCCAACTGTCGAGATGAACGTAGAATCGGTTAAACATATATTTCACGGCTAATTCTTCTGCAGTCATTCGGTTACTAATTCTTACTAGCTAAACTTTTGCAAGGAGGATGTCTTCCACTAGTGGAGCTTTACTGTTAAGAGTGCTCAGTCACTTTCCCAAACTCCCTCAAAATAGCAGTTTCGTCGATAGGCGATGAGACCGCTTCCAGTCTGATGGTCTGAGTGGACGATCTACAAATTAAAACAATGAAATATTCCGAGCTCCAGATGTGTAATTTCTGCTTTATGATGTACCTAGAAGCAATTCAGATATGCGTTCCGCTTAATTCACATCAGATATTCATCTCCCTTATGACTTGGCTACTGTTTTAATCCACTTTCTATTCACCTTAGCGACCTTGTACGAATTCTCCGTTCCAGTTTATGCCTTAAATTCGCAGTCGGCGGCTTGTGTTGTACACATGCGAACACACCTTATGCAATATTTACCTATTTGCTTCGATCTACGCCATTTCTTCGAGTTAACCTCGTCGGGTCGAATCTATTCTCTAGGCCGAGATAAAAGGAAAGCTTCGACACACTCGAGATGAAACAATTCCTCCATCTCGAGGAACAATTAATTCCAGCGGATCAGTGGATCGGTGCTTCTCCACGGCAGGCTTCACCTTTCAAAGGCGTCGCCACACATCGTTTTACCATTTCTGCATTGCGTAACCGAAACGTTCGTTTGAATCAATTTTTCGCTGTATCCAATCTTCGGCTGGGGTCCAAAGAACTCTGCAGCAAGCCCGCGCCATGGAGTGCATATTGTTGCTTTCATTACAAAAGTAGATAGCTCCAGCCGCGGAGAGAGATGAGTGGCAAAAAATTAATGATATGTAAGCCTGCGAACAGAACGAAATGGCCGCAAAGCAAGTAAAATTGTATACAAAAGTGCAGCTCCTCCAACTGCCTATTGCGAAACTCCAACTAATAAAGATGTTCTCATCCGATGCACATTCTGAAACTATTTGATAGATTTTTCACTTTCGATACAATAATGATGGCGATGGCACTGGTGGTGCTGATGATGCAGTTGATGAGGCTAACGACGATGATGAGGCATACTCCAGAGGTTCCAAGTACTTACCTTGGGTGCATGGCGGTACTTTTCCGGAGCGTGTGCATTGCAAAACACTCCAATGTACATCGACGGGTAATTTCGTAAATTATGCTAAGTTGTCGTGGATGCCGGCGTTGCTGGTACATCATTTTAAAATTGTGTCGAAATTTGCAGCTTTTAAAATACTTTGATTGTTAATGGATTTGTTCTTGATTCGAAATTACATAAATTGCTGCTACAGGCGTGAATTTCATGGGGAAAATTGCCAGCGTGGAAACTGATTCTAGGAAAATTGTTTGGTTGTGGAAAAAAGCAGGAGTTCCTTCTCTGTATACTTTGAATTGGAGGGTCTTAAGGAAATAAGGTGCTACTTTGTTGACGATTTGAAAATAAGAAAACATGGGTCAAGCAATGATCATTTGCGATGGCAATTTGTGACCGAAAAGAAGGAGATACCAGACACCGCCTTGCGGACCCCCTAATGCAACCGTTCATCCGCAATATTGGCGACATCCAAAAGGAGTTATTTTGAAAATCACACTTGGCGCATTGCATGGCATGGAACAATGATTTATTATCTTTTCAGCTTTGCAACTATTCCTTCATGCTTTCACAACTTTCTTTGTTATTTCTCTTTTTATCTTGCACCATCATAACATTTCGCGCAACACAGTACTCGTATATTAAAATCCTGTTAAATGTACCTTAACGACTGATTCGCCTTTCTACACATTTCACGCTTTTGCTCCTCATAATTTGCAACAAATTGAAACCATTCCCTATGTAAATGTCAGTGATTTTAATAGTCTCAAGGGACATGTTTAGTGATTATTTTATTCATATCCTTTTTTCTTGAATCATGTGGCATGCTTTATAGTTTAAATTAAATTTTACTGCATTTCGTTCAGGACTTTTGGTGTGCCAAATTATCTGACACAGCTCTTGTTTGTTCATAACAGGTGCTTCATTATCATTGAATCCAGCGTTTGGCCAACAGATTTCTTCAGAACAGAAGGAATCGGTCACACCACAGTCGCAAAGTGAATTAGAGGGCTCTACACCCGTTGGAACAACAGCAACGACGACGACGACTTCATTTCGAGGACCAGCTCCATCAAGCATGTTGCTGTTGCAACCGAATGTAAGTCTTATTCTATATCCATTCCTGTAATATAAATTAGAATTTTCCTTGGTTCCAAGAAGCCCTGGCACCACCGTCTTTATATTGCTTTTACCACGAGAGAATTTCGTCCTAAGCCTAATTCGACGAGTTTGACCGTTTTGTTCAATAATAAATTCGCAAAGATATCGATAAGTTGAATTTATAATAACTACTTTTTAAAAGATGCTGAATTTGGTTCAAATGGTTCAAATCATTTTGTAGCGATAAAAATCAGATAAAGAAAAGTCCGTATAATAATTTGGACTCACAAAATCCGTTGGGTTCCCTCTATTTATTCGCTGAGAAATACCTTGTTTGCTGAAAAGTGATGGCTTATTTGATATGATGATATGATTTATACAAATTGGTTTGCCTCTGTAATTTGAAGAGTAATCGATTCATCATCATCATCAACGGCGCAACAACCGGTATTCGGTCTAGGCCTGCCTTAATAAGGAACTCCAGACATCCCGGTTTTGCGCCGAGGTCCACCAACTCGATATCCCTAAAAGCTCTCTGGCATCCTGACCTACACCATCGCTCCATCTTAGGCAGGGTCTGCCTCTTCTTCTTTTTCTACCATAGATATTGCCCTTATAGACTTTCCGGGCAGGATCATCCTCATCCATACGGATTAAGTCACCCGCCCACCGTAACCTATTGAGCCGGATTTTATCCACAACCGGACGGTCATGGTATCGCTCATAGATTTCGTCATTGTGTAGGCTACGGAATCGTCCATCCTCACGTAGGGGGCCAAAAATTCTTCGGAGGATTCTTCCCTCGAACGCGGCCAAGAGTTCACAATTCTTCTTGCTAAGAACCCAAGTCTCCGAGAAATACATAAGGACTGGCAAGATCATTGTCTTGTACAGTAAGAGCTTTGACCCTATGGTGGGACGTTTCGAGCGAAACAGGTTTTGTAAGCTGAAATAGGCTCTGTTGGCTAACAACAACCGTGCGAAGATTTCACCATCGCATCTTCGACCTTAGATAGGAGAAATTATCAACAGTCTCAAAGTTGTATTTTCCTATCTTTATTCTTCCCGTTTGACCAGTGCGGTTTGATGTTGTTAGTTGGTTGGTTTTCGGTGCTGACGTTGCCACTATATACTTTATCTTGCCTTCATTGATGTGCAGCCCAAAATCTCTCGCCGCCTGCTCGACCTGGATGAAGGCAGTTTGTACGTCTCGGGTGGTTCTTCGTCAGGCGGTAAAGTCCCAAATTACAATGCTTTTGCCATCTCACTCCATAGTGCTCCTTTAGTTATTTCATTGTTCAGCCAACCAGATAAAAAGAGTCCTAGGATCCAGAAGTGATACAATTGTCATAAAATGACACCAACATTTGATAATTTCACGGATACTTCTTAACACAGTAGAATTCTGATAAGTAGAATAAAAACCATGCATTCAGATCCCTCCATAATTCTTATTATTATTATGCTCGAGGTCATCGAAAACGTCTTGTAATTCGCATTTCCAGCTTGAGAACTCCAGTAATTCGTACTCTTTTCATAAGGGGAAAAGATGACAATAAAAGTTGCGAGACAAATGTAATTCGAACAGAACTAAAGGGAAATTCTAGGAATTTCGTTGACCTGTTGTTAAATTTTTTCTCCTTTCTACAATTAAGTCTCAGTGATAATTTTTTGATATCATATCTAGGACTAAAAAAATTAAATTAAAATTAAGAGAGAAATGTGAATATTCTGAAAGTGCGCTGAATTCTTTGAAAATCTGGACCAGGCACTAGCCATTTTATACTCTTGTCATCCCATTTGATTCAAAACCCCGAGAAGTTTTCTCTAACGTTGTTGTTACAGCAAATACTTGACACGACAATTTAGCAATTGTTTGGAAAGATATAATACCAACGTCGGGCAAAACTCGGGCTCTATATGAACCCAAGCACCGATAAAGTGGATGTCAAACTAAGATGTCCAGTGGAACCAATACCTTAATTTTAGTTTCCCGATTCTTTGTTGTTGTGTTTCAGTGAAAAAACCGTAGCTCTGCTACTAGAATGATTTTTCATTATGTATTGACTATTGCTTCCTCATTGCATCCTCAGCAGCGACTTACACCCTCCTTGTGTGCATTTGCAGCAAATGTACTGAATACGGGATTAAGTCATTCCCGAAATCGTACATAATAAAAAAAAAATAATTTTAATAGGAAAGCTAAGGTTTTTTCATCATGACCTTTTAACTGACATAGTCAGAATACAAAATTGGTGAGATTAAAAGCCAGTCCAACCAACTATACAAAAGTACTATAATGCGCAACAACCCATATCGAGTCTTCTCCTTCTGGTTACACCTATTTCAGTTGTCCTGGTTTAACGGCCGCGTTCTAAATTTTGAAATATTTATAAGCAACATACTATTTACGCCGATTGAGTCCTCCCACTTCTGTTCAGGACCTTCCTCATGGGTGGTTTCCTTGCGCTCTCCTTTGAATGCTCGTTTCGAGATTCGATCCTCGCGTATTCGCTCTACATAATCGATAGATGCTGGTGGCTCGCTCATCAAACCATAGACACAAATCCTGATTGTATCTTGCGTTAACATTTACTTTTCGCATCCAAATATAATAGTAGTAGAAGGCGTACTAATATCTTATTGATACTTAGTTTGTTTCTTCTGTCGACCTTGAATTCAACGTAGGAAAGATGAATACCTTCCGAACCATAACTGGTTGCTCAATTTTGTGATTTGAGTTCCTAATTAGACCAACTTTTCTACATATCTGTCCGAAGTGTATCATGATGTTCCAACCGTCAGTCCTTGTTAACTCCAACACTTGGTAATATCCATGTTGTCTATGTACAATAAGTAATCCTTGTGATGGAAAGGAGTGAGCAAGGGAATATTTGATCCAGGTCCAAAGTTTTCTCGGGTACCCTGAACGGAAATTTCAATGAAGGAAAGGTAATAGGGTAAGGTAATAGGGAGCCAACATAACTTCAACAATGGGCCTGCTTTTTTCGCATAATTTTCATCTCGGGTCTGGATTCTCTTTCTGATAACACCAATTGTGTGGATTTTACGAGAGCATTTCCGTGGTGTCCACTGGAGTCACATTCTGGACGACCTGCTGGAGCAATAGGTTGAAGAGCACGAAAGAGAGATCATCCCCTTGTTTGAGCACTAACTCCATTTGAAAGCTGGTGCTTCTCTTTATCGAATTTGCATTTACCTGGCCTTTGAAACAATGTTCGTGGGATATTTGGTTCGATTACTGTTCTGTGAATATACCATTGGTTGGGCGCTGACGCGATTATTCGAATAATTTTCCACGTAGGTGAAGTTCCCTGAAGATTTCTCGATGATATTGTCAACAAATACTTTCAATCGTCATTCGATAAATTACGTGATAGTATTATAAATACACGATTCCCTGTAGTATTCGGTTACCCTTTTGTATACTGGTCGAATAAAGTACTTGTTTGTCGTTATTGATAATTTATCAGGCAGGACACAGATTCTGTAACAACAAAATAACAGACAAAGTTGACATCAAACTAAAATCTCAAGACAAACCTCGAGCTCTCCATAAGTATTATCAGTATCGCTTAATAATAATAATCGTGGGCGCAATCCGAATTGGATGAAAATCTTGAAGTGTGTTAGAGCACTTCATCCAAGACCATAACTGTACACTAAGATAGAATATAGGTAAAATAGTTTAGCGTGCACGAAATTTTAACTGAAATTGTAAAAGAGCATCTATTTGGTTTCGACGTCCAACGTTTTTTCCCTCAAATCAAAAGATTTCATAAAAGGAGACAATTTCGAAACTGTAGAGAAAATCCAAGATAATGTGGCAGATATGCAAAAGGATATATCGTACAAGGTCTTCCAGCGCTCCCATTACGACAGGGAACAATGACTCCATTGAAGGATAGTTGTCCAAGGGAACATGCACCTATTTTGAAAAGAGGCATTAGGTATAAGAAGTAATATTCTTGTCTGAACAAAAAAATGCTAAATAAAAAATCCGCCTTATTATTTTTTTCATAATACATCTGGTATGTTCCTCCGAATCTCGTTATATCCGCGCGGGAGTTCCAAACTTGTATAAGAGCCGTAAGTCCATCTGGTAGGATAAAGTGAATTCGTTTTATCTAATTGCTGTGGCGTTTCCAATAATACCCAATCCTATCAAGGGGAAAGCCTATTCTCCACATTGCTGACAATTATGAACAACACCCGCCAGTTACGTCGGCTTCACGCCCTGTCAAGTAACTAAATAATCAATAATTAATACCGCAGTCTTAGAGTTAGTTCCACAAAGCGATCCCAACGAGTTTGGTGTTTCAAGTAGGCACTTTCCACGCACAATAATGATCGAATATGCTAGAGAGACTCACAATTATACAAACGTATAAATAAAAACGTGTGATGAAGTTCGACGAAACCTTAAAATTCTTTTCGATCAACATATTTGATCGGCAATTCCTTTTATTGAGTCGGTTAATGCATATTTAATTCATTCAATTGTATTTTCTTTCCTTCCATGTCAGTACATATTTCACAAATCGAATTATCAAATGATTCAATAAAGTGACGTACGATATCCTTTACACGAAGGGTGTGAAGCACCTACGGATTTCCAATAATAAAAGACTCCTTTGATATTGCAAAGACATCTTTTCAGCATATGTGCACTATTCGTTTAGAAACTACAAATAATAGATACCAATGTTCATAATTTATGGTTTAAATATATTTTTTTAAATTCACCACAAACGTTTATCCTGAAAAATTTGTTCCGCAATTAGCACACAATTCAATCACAGCACGCTATCGTTCGGTTACAATCTACCCTTGTTGCACACAGACATGTGGTTAGAGCAGGAAATAGTGGAAAGCAAAGCCTACTCAAAACAATTTAGATAGCGGGGAGTTTAATTGAAAATAACTGACGGTAATAATAAACGCCAATCGTTTTTTAGACAAGAATCAGGTTGGAAAGTAAAAGCAGTAATGCGCATGCTATGGCCCTTTGACTCCGCCCCATTACTTACTACTCTCTTTTTCATATACAATATTTGGTATTCACTTCACGACTTGATCTCACCATGCCATTCTTTTGCAGACTTCTTTTAGTTCTCTTTCTTCGTTTGATAACACCACAACTTCGCAACAATCCCAGCTTCAACTATCGGACGATACTAACGAAGGACAACAATATCTGGAACAGAGCTTTAGTCAACTATCGGAATTATTTTTCGCAAACGAGGCAGCTCTTGCAGACACAAGTCTCTTCTCAACTGAGGATAGTGTTGGCTTGCCACAGCCAGTGGCATCAACATCGCACGGGGTGCCTTCGAGTAGCAAAAGTTTGATTCCATCAACGAGCGATAGTCCAAATCCCTTCGAATCATCTATCGAGAGCGGCTTGAAAACACTTCTTCCTTCAACATCCGCGCAGCCGCTCAAGGACAAACGCTTAACATCAATACCTGAACATAGTCTGACACACGTTCCCGAACACGATACATCCCCGTCTTACTTTGAGCGATCGAGTCCTGAAGAGATTGGATTATTGGGTCTTCGGTCAAGCAGCGATCCTACAATCGCTCTTCACAGTCTACAGGCACGACAGAGTCTAGAACCGTCTGACAGCATACGATCTCATCCAACTGCTTCGGGCTCAGGAGCATTCCTCTCGGCTGGATCCTCATTACCAAGTTTTCAGGAGACATATTCACTGAAATACGGACAGCTGCAGAATATTGCCGTGAAAATGGACGAGGATTGCTTCAATATAGCAACACAACATAGTCAAGGTGGCACATCATACTATCATGGTCATCCAGCCATGCATCAGGCGACATCCTATGATTTCCATTCTAATCCATCGTCGTCGTATGTTTCGCCTGGAACTGAAGGATATTTTCCATATCCCCCACAACAGACAATGGTAAATTTTTATTATTTTCAACCAAATTTATGAAATCAGTGGAATGTTATTTGATTTCTTTGAAACTATTTAAGTTTACTTCTACTTAGAGAAATTATAGTGAAAAGTTATTGGATTGAGCTATTTTTTCCAAATTTTACCCCTTTCCGATTATTTTGATTTACGGTATTAGGAAATCATTTCAATTTACTTTAGTCGCACTCCGACGTTCTTAAAATCATGCTGAATAACATGTAACCGCTGGACCCTTTCCTTACCAAACATAAAAGTGACGTGATAACTTCAAACTCCATAGATAGATAGATAGACATGTACTGAGATTCGAGATTGACAAATTGCAGAAGAGGTTTGAGCCCACTTCAATCTCTCTATTCAAAATTGGTGGAAAGATTTCAACCCCGAGTGAATTAACGCGAGGGAAGGAATAATTTCGTAACCTAACAGATCACATCATAGCTAATTATTTCCCTGACAGTAATTAATGATGAAAAATCAAATTTCTACAGCGGAACCATGGTAGAGTTGGAATTAAAAGCCATTTCTGAGATATTTTCGATTGTATAAGAAGCGGACGAAGTGCGAACTTACCGAAGCTTACAAGGTTATTGTTATAGCAACTGTGAAACAATTTTTTTTTTCTCAATTTGTCCGGACGTTTAATGAATGGGGTTTAACCCTGTCCTGCTATTATATCATATATACAATTATTATTTAAGAGCTTTGCATATATTTCTTCCGGCTGTTACCCTGGTCACTTGAATAGATATGTGTCAGTCCAGGCCACCTTTCAAATATATTACTTCTTGTATATAATTCCAGCGCTTCACTCAACAGTTACATGAGTAAAGCCTTTTTCAAATTCAGTCAAGGCTTTGAGTTGCTTTGAATTATGCAGCTAAAAATTGATTTGAAAGCAAGTGTAGACTATCTCACCAAATAAAATGTTTAAGCTGGATACTTGCCCGGGGATAGATTCCTACTGCCAACTTGAAGAAGTGAATTCAATAGAGAAAATTCACTGCTTCCGCCGACGAGTAGAGAATGCTGAATGTCACATCAAATCTCCGATCAGACATCAATCAAACCTCGCGCAAAGAATTAGCAATTACATATGCAATCCATAAGGATAGAACCCCTTAACTATCAGTGGTTAGCATGACAGATGCAATTGCTACTGACTTCGTAAACCGTGCTCAAGTCCTTGCCACGGTCATGTATATTTGTGATTTTCTAGAGAAGATGCGATAGAAGAAATGGATCTACTAAAAGCCTGAACGCTGGAGAGTCTAACATATCTAGATATGATCATGTGAAGCTTTGTTATTCCACCTGATCGGTCTGAAGAGGTTTAAAAAGCTCATTGAAAATTAAAACAAAGCACTACTAGTTCTGAAATTTTTACAACTACACATTTTCAGTTACTACACCGCATGAAGAACATCTGCTAAGGCTAAAAACTAACGAGTGTTGTTCTCATTTCGGTCATAGTTCTCAAAATACTTTTGAACAATGTCACCCTACGATCATGCCTCAATTAGAGAGTGATGCAACTGAGTTTGGCAGAACAGTGGTCGGGATCGAAGAAAGTATAATCTGAATGATGTAAGGTGCCATGAAACACGATTCGCCCTTTCCTTAGTTGAATATTCCATTTAACCAGGTACTATATCTGCTACGCTTTTTATATACTTCATCAGAATGCTATAGACATTCAGATCATTCAGACAGGCGTCGGTACCATCTTTAATATGATTCCATAGTGTCTGTTGTACATGTCTTCTCACCGTCATAAAGAAAAAAATCCGTACCCGGAACAAAACAATGTATCCCCCTCGGCAAAAAATTCATATTCGACCTAATTTTGTTCAGTTTTTTCAACTTCCTTTATTTTGTTCATATTTTAAAACAAGTAGCACCTCGTTCTGTAGAGCTTTTAATATTTGAAACAATTTGAATAAACTCTAAGTTTATTTTTGCGCAAATTATATTGAAATTATGCTCATATCCGAACTTTTCATAAGAACTCGAATACTTTTAAAAAAAGAATTGAAAATAATTGTAAGACAAACACGTATTACAGCATTACGAATGTTTTTTCTTACTTCAGCCATATGGAAGCACATCAAGCCACGAAAGATATTCGCTTCCTTCATTTCCTACCATCTCTGAGCTGCATGTTGCGACATCTCAGCGACGTGCATCATTACCACTTCAACGATCAGAATCTACATCAAGCAGTGAAAGTCCTAAACCTCCTCGAATGGCAATTCTGAAAACTATTCCCAGTGCATCGAGTTCCACATCCAGTTCGCCCGGCAGCTTGAATAATAATTCAGCAACAGCAATCAACAATAATGATCCCTTGCTATCACGCGGAATCCATACGCCTCAGAGTCCTTCACAATTGTGTGCAGTTTGCGGTGACACAGCAGCATGTCAACATTACGGTGTGCGAACTTGTGAAGGATGTAAAGGTTTCTTCAAGCGTACCGTCCAGAAAGGCTCGAAGTACGTCTGTTTGGCTGATAAAGCGTGTCCTGTTGATAAGAGAAGGCGAAATCGATGTCAGTTCTGTAGGTTCCAGAAATGCTTAGCAGTGGGGATGGTTAAGGAAGTAGTTCGAACTGATTCGCTGAAGGGTCGGCGAGGCAGACTCCCATCTAAACCCAAATCACCACAGGAATCACCACCGAGCCCACCAATATCGTTGATCACTGCCTTGGTGCGAGCGCATGTCGATACCACACCTGATCTTGCCAGCCTCGATTACAGCCACTATAAGGAACCAGTTCCTAATGAACCAGCAATTTCGGAAGCCGAAAAGGTTCAACAGTTCTACAACCTACTAACAACTTCGGTGGATGTTATCAAGCATTTCGCCGAGAAGATTCCTGGATATTCAGATCTGTGTCCAGAAGATCAGGAACTTCTCTTCCAATCAGCATCACTAGAACTGTTTGTTTTACGGCTTTCCTATCGAGCCAGGTCCGAGGATACGAAGATGACCTTCTGCAATGGTGTCGTCCTGCATAAATACCAATGTCAGCGATCTTTTGGAGACTGGTTCAACAACATTCTGGAATTCAGCAAAAGCCTGCACGCTCTGGAAATTGATATATCAGCATTTGCTTGTTTGTGTGCATTAACGCTGATAACAGGTATGTAATCTTAAACTAAATTGTAATTTATCCCAAATTACTTACCTTTCATTTTCTAATGGTATTTTCAGAACGCCATGGCTTGCGGGAACCAAAAAAAGTCGAACAACTCCAAATGAAAATCATCAACAGTTTGCGGGATCACGTCACCTACAATGCTGAAGCTCAGAAGAAAGTCCATTACTTCAGTCGCTTACTAGGTAAACTGCCCGAATTACGATCTCTTAGTGTACAGGGTTTGCAGAGGATATTCTACCTTAAATTGGAGGATCTAGTTCCAGCTCCTCCTCTCATTGAAAACATGTTTGTAGCCAGCTTGCCATTTTAAGAAATTACGCCAGTCTCCATGTGAAATAAAAATGTATTCCTGGACTATCGGATGCCCAACAGGTTTAAGTGAATCCATCAAAGGAAACTCCACAACTCTTCTTATAAAATCATGAAGAAATGCTAAAGTCAATTATATTCGAAATATTAAAAATGTCTATGATTTCTCAACAACCAGAGATGATGCAAATGATTTAATTTAATGCATTAAGAAGGAAAGGGAAGACTTAATTTCTTACTTAACAACAACAATGGATAGTAGTAGGGTATTTCGCGAAGAGGAGAAATGTAGGGTGTGTTTGGATGAAAATTCAAACGATATTATGATATATTTGATAGCATTCTTTTTTATGCATATCCCTTTTTTGCATAGATGCAATCCTTAATAAAGTAATCTATATGGTTACAAAAGAAACGACGTGGACATTTGCATGATTTGAAATTTCTATGCAAATTTGAGGTAGTTGTCATAACTGGTTTGTTAAAATGTTCAACTAAAAACAGAAAAGAATACAAAACTAGTTTCCTTAGTTCAATTGCCATTCAATGCTGCTATGTGGTTGCGCTTCACTCCGCCCGCTGCATTCTACCGTGATTCGCCAACTTACACTTATCACTACTACTATTTACGCACGAATGAAATCTTATTAAAAATTTACTCGATAATTGCATTGAAACTCAATAGTTTTCGTGACTTCGGTGATGGCCAGTGTTCAACTCCATCAAAATGACCATTAGACCTACTCGCTAGAAGAACTCTTTGATGGTTCAGTTTTTTTCCTTAAGATGAAACGAAACCAATTTCCAGCCTTTTAATATTTTATAATTTAATTTCTTTCTACCGCCTAACCGATTTCGTTCGTTGTTACAAAACTGAAGGCGAAGTAATTTCAACAATTGATTAGTATGACTCCGGAGTGATTCCCATAACCAGAACCGAACAGGAAACAGTTGCTATCGGTGCGACATCGCAAACAAGCGTTGCATGCCTGTAATTGGAAATGGAGATTCAAGTAAGATTGCAGCTTGTGATAGGTATAAAGGATGTAATACAAGAGTGACGGCAATCTTGAAAGTGAAAAGAAATGGTTTCAACACCGCCAATTATGACTTATCAGGATAAGTTCGAAAAGACGAATCCCATTTTTATTGAATGAGAGGGAGTCCCAGTTCGGGATTTAAGTTAAAGATAGAATGAAGTGAAGTTCTGCTGTTTTTCTTAATCTTAAAAATGGAGTAGATTTCGTTTGATTTGTCCAATTTAAATCCTGGTAACACAGTAACGCATTCAACAAGCGATATTATGAAATTGGCACAGTATCGAAATGGAAAACAGGGTACGCAGGAGGGTCTGTGATAATTGAGTGGCATCAAGCTAAAGTTTTTGAACAAACTAATCATTTGATTAGGTCGCGGACGATTTTTCGTCCCATAAAGAATTGATATTCTGGTGACCAATCGCTCAATCAGATTATAGAAAGTCGATTATTTTCTCATTTTGAACATTTGACTTTTAAAATGAAGAACACGCCTACATTTCTCCTCATACAAATTCATATCATGAAGCAAATACAGCTTAAACAAAAATATAAAAGACAAACCAATATTTTTAGGGTGTATCTATGGGTTTCCACGTGTACTAGATAAATCGTAAAAAAAAAATGAGTGTGCTTTACCTAAGTTTTTTCTTGATAGAGATAAATGCTAGTCTTTTTACTTTTAATCGAATAATTTGAATTTTGATTGGAATGCATTCGTGTATCCACTGTTTCACTTGATATATATTTTTACAATGCTGCCAGTTTTTTACCATATTAGTAATAATAATGATGTAACAATAAGCATTTTAGTTACCAAGTTTAGAGCCATTGATTTTCAATTTACCTGAACGCCTTGCCAATTTTTACATAGAAGATTTTATTTTTGATTTAAATGTTTGTGCGTCTTTTAATTGTTTCTTAACCTCTACCAGTTTAAATGTGCCCCGTGTGTCCCTTTTGTCTAGAAATTTAACAAGTCTTAGCCATATATAAATGTACGGACATCATTACTCTACTAGTAAGAATATATTTAGCATAGGGGAGTTATTGAGGAGTAAACTTGTGTGTTAAATGTTGACCCTATGTTAAACTACCTTTATGTGTCGATATTCAATTTTAGTATTTATATGTCTGTATCGTTAGGTTAGCTTTAGCGTAAGGATAAGAGCAGAGACATGATGTGAGTAATAGAGTAATATAAGTACCTTTTATCGAAATCATAATGTACAAATTGCAACGAAGTTGTTAAAAATTAATTCATTGAATAAATGAAACTTAAAATAACATATACATATTATGAGTATAAAGTGCGAATCGAGAGAAAAGATATTACCTTTACCTGTATTTTTTGCGTGTTGAAAGGAACAAGAATTTAATCTCTACCTAAGCAGGAAACGTCTAGAAAAATTAAATCAATTATATTTTTCGTCTTTTTAAAGATGCGTGCTTTCTGAGAAATGTTAATTGGATAAAAAATACCTTAAACCTAGATTTATTGATAAAAACATACCTAAAAGTGCCATTCGATATTACCCAGAGTTTATTCTATCGAGTTTTGAGAATCATATCCCACACAGGTATATAAAAGGAACTAAAATTATTATTGACTAATGAATAATATGAGAGAATAAATTTTTTGCACTTTTCCTCTTTTTCATCTATATCTATTGAACAAATCTTATTGTTATAGCTAAATCGAAATTCTAATCAGATGTTCGAATCTTTCTTATACACGAACTATTTAAGATTATCGGAAGGAGAAAGAGAGGTTGAGTGGAAGAGCGAAAGGCGTGAAAAGATAAACAGAATACGAAGGGAAGTACACGCACCAAGCGTGCACGTGAAAAGCGAAAGTAAATTCATTGACTAAAGACAAATACACAAATGTATATGATACAGTGACAATGAGAATATTTTTGGTGCGCTAACGCTCTAGATAGGTTGTAATGTGAAATGTGATAAAAGTGGATTGGACCCAATTTGTGATTTTTTATAACTTTATATTGGAAAGAAAAACAACTGATAAATGTTATAACTATAAAATTTAATTATATTAATATGTACGTCTTTTGAACGCGAGAAAACAAAAAACAAAAAAAACAAAAAAAAATAAATGCGATCTTATTTTTTACTCTTTAAAATGAACCATACTATTACCACATAAGCTTTATATAAAGGAAATATATTTAATATTTTGAATGTTGATGTGATTAGTTTGAAATGAACGCAGAATCTTCAATTACCTTACGTACAATATACAACTGAAATTAGAGCATATTACCCTACTTGTGCAATGTTACCACAGAATCAAATCCCCCGCAATAGTTTTATACCGAAAGCTTTCTAAAAAGATGCAAATTACTGCTTGCATTCAACAGTAAAACGCTAGATATGCACTTATTTTACCCAACCGCTCTGCATTGATAACTCTTAGAACATAAAAAACTATACTTTCCTCCTTGATTTAAACCTCTCCAGCATTGCAACTACTCCCTGTTGATGCACAAATTATTGTAACTTGATGAGATGAACATTTTACATTAGTTTAAGCACAGATCAGAGAAAGAGAAGAGTAAAACAATAAATTTTAGAGAAATTAGCGTAAAACGTATAAGCAATGCAAGATAGATAAGCGATCTTGACGCAGAAAGAATAAACCTAAATTATCGTTGCTGTTCCTGTAACTGTCGGCAAAGACGATGGGAGGGAGCTGCAAAAGTAACAATAAGAACCCTAATAAAGATTTTATACCTTGCGTTTGATGTATATTTGTTTGTGATTATGATAGAAACATATCTTATTCCGTAAAATCGGTTGTTATATGTAATATGTATAATTCTTAGTAATAATATATTATGTTTTTATGTTGGAAAAATACAATAAAATTTTATCTAATTTCCTGAGGAAAAGAAAGGTGTCTTCTTTATTATTATTTTACTTAATAAATTGAAATCCATGTGTGTCTGTTTTATATCGTGCCTCAAGCCAATTTTTCCCAGTCCGCTCATTGGTAAAACTGAATAGCATATTACTTTCCAGCCTCCGTCTGTATACTATGAGTGGCCTCCTGCCAATTCCAAGCTTGCACTCTACTCGTAGATGAATTCTTTCAATTCGTGATATTAGAGACAAAGGATAGATTTACAAACCCACTGTTGAAGCAAGACGCACTGAACATAATATGGGGTTTACCAATAAGAACGTTGGGATTTAAAATTAAAATAAAACAGTAATTTTGTCCAAATATGGTATGATGATGTAAAGAATAAGTCGTTCAAATGGTTGTGACGGCTCTTCTTGCACCTACACTCCAATTTTCGATGACTCGGTGCAACATTTCGAGTGGTATGGTGCCCATGGTGGCTCTAATATTGGCATCAAGTTCATCAAGAGTCTTTGGTTTGTTAGTAAAAATCTGCGATTTAACCTGACTCCATGGAAAGTAGTCCAATGATTTTAAATCGCACAATCTTGGCGGCCAGCTATGAGAGCCATTTCTCAAAATTCACCGAACTTTCCGCGCAATAAATCCAGGAACAATTGCAGTGCGGCAATTTGCGCCGTCTTGGTGAAAATAAATATCGCCGGGAGAATATCATTTAATTCTGGGAATAAAAAATCCGTCAATGAAGGAATGATTGCCTTCTACTCATACATTTACAGTTACGGCTCGCCCTTCTTCTTTTTTGGAGAATTATGGTTCGATGATGCCACCATATCATAAACCGGACCAAGTAGTGAATTTCCCCGAATTTAATAGAGATTCATAAACCAGTTGAGGGTTTAATTGACGCCAATAACCACAATTTTGCTTATTAATAAAGCTGCTCAACCAGAAATGTACCTTTTCAGAGAAGATGATTTTTCAATGAAAATTTTGACCAGTTCCTATCACCCCTGAACCCAATCTTGGTCAGGTGTTCTTTGAGACACAACAAAACTTCTGGAATTTTGGTAGAATACAGTGGAATCCTGATAATTCATACCCCGATTATTCGTATTTCCGGTTAATTCTTA
The DNA here is from genome assembly GCF_905115235.1 of Hermetia illucens. Lineage (NCBI taxonomy): Eukaryota > Metazoa > Arthropoda > Insecta > Diptera > Stratiomyidae > Hermetia > Hermetia illucens. The sequence continues at coordinate 140,689,161 of NC_051849.1, read as the reverse complement.
CAAATTGACCGAGGCCAGGAAGGACGAACCTGCGGAATCGCCCAAAGACAGAAGAGTTTGTTGTATGAATCTTGTGATGCAATAGTTGGACTGTCCATGAGGCTTTACTGTGTAGGGAGCAGGCGCGAGTTACATCCCTCTTCACAGGCTACAGGCAAAAACACGAGGATCCACTTCCCTTGCAAGGAGCCCGAGTTAATCAATTGGACTTATGCCCTGGATTACATTTCACTTTAACATTAAAATGACAAAATTCTACAACATTAAAATTGAAACAATAGGCATTCCCCAAAACGATCAATTGTATTGTTTCAGCTCAACTAAAGTTCAATCTTAGTCACCACCGTAGTAACGTAGCATATTAATTTGCTAAAAAAATCAAAAATAGTTTCTATAAGTAGTGCAGCCATGCAGATTTTTGTGCAACGAGCATGTATTGGTAGCGCAAAATTATGTAAGAACCAGCCTCGAAGAATTACCATGGTTCATCGAGCGGCACATGTTAATTGTCGACAGCATCAATTTTGAGCCTCGAATGTAGTTTTATTTAGGATGTTACTGATTATTATTCAAATAAGGATGTCAGCGAAAAACAGCGTACGCTGGTCAGGGAAGCAGAAGATGATTTCAGAAGTTTATACAGCATCCCGAGAAGCTTGCATGTCATCGCGAATCTTTCGATGGTCCTATGAAGGACGTCATTGGCCGACTTCTCATCCACGATAACGAGCAACTGAAGAGGTGGAAAAAACACTTCACCACACCTCTTAACTGTATCACATGCAGTGAGGTTCTTCCTCTTGTGAATAAAATGGATAGTGGACTGTTCCTCCAAGCAGAAGAGAAATCATTTCAGCCATTAATGCACTCTAACGCAGTAAAGCCGCTGGATTTGATGGTTTTCCCGCAGAATTATTGATTATTGCACCTGCAGTTACTGCTGATTTGCTACTTGCGCTCGTGCAGAAATCTTGAGAATCTAAGACCTTTCTCAGAGAGTGGAAGAAGGGGATGATTGTTGATATTCCAAAGAAGAATACCCCCAGAATCATCTGCGTGCTCCCTGCCGTTGAAAAGATAGTAGCTAAAATAATTCTGGAATGCATCAAACACAACATCAACGAAATGACCACATCAACGCCATACGGATAATTTGGAACAGTGGTAGAGCTTTGCGGCAACAATATTATTTCTTCTTGTTATCGGTGGTGTTCTTCATGCCGCTTTGTCCGGAGGACGATGACTTCTTTCCTCAAACACCTCGACTACGCTGATGACATCTGTTTACTCTCTGACCGGGTCATGGTCATTTATAGATCATTGCGAAATGGAGAGGCAAGTGGAGTTGGACTGAAAATAAACACCAACAACACCAATGTTCTTAGTCTTACGGATCATCGCACTTTTCCTATCTGCATCAATAGGCAGAGCAATGAAACCGCCAACCAATTTCTATATCTAGGAACGTAGTTTCTGGCGGCGCACAGTGGGTCGAATCAATCTACGTGGAAAAAATTCAAGTCAGAAAAATCTAAAATTTTTGCCGGGCCGTCAGAGACCGTTATTTTGGTAAGAAAAATATGTAGAAATAAACAATTAACAAGTAGTCTGAAGCTTACGGCAGTTATACATATATTGTTATATCGACCGGGAAAGCGGTAATATTTTTCATTTAGTTTCGGGCCACGTAACTTCCTCAATTCTTTTTTTTCAAAGCTCATGTTTTACATGTAATTCATTTGGTTTGGTTGGTTCATTTCAACATCATATATCCTCATCATCAACGGCGCAATAACCAGTATTCTGTCTAGGCCTGTTTTAATAAGGAACTCCAGATACCCAGGTTTTGCACCGTGGTCCGCCAATTCGACATCCCTAAAAGCTGTTTGGCCTCCTAACCTACGCCATCGCTCCATTTCAGGCAGGGTCTCCTTCCTCTTCTTTTGCTACCATATAGTGTCCGGATAGCTGAGTGGTTGGAGCACAAGGCTGTCGTACGGAAGGTCGCGGTTCAAATCTCGCTGGTGGCAGAGGGATTTGTATCCTGATTTGACGTCGGATACCACTCGACTCAGCTGTGAATGAGTACCTGAGTCAAATCAGGGTAATAATCTCGGGCGAGCGCAATGCTGACCACATTGTCTCCTACAGTCTACTGTAGTGTACCGTTACGGTCTTGAATGAAGTGCTCTAACACACTTCAAAGCCCTGATCCAATATGGATTGTTGTGCCAACGATTATTATTATTATTATATATAGTCCTTATAGAAATTCCTGGCTGGATAATTCTCATCTATACGGATTTGGTGACCCGTTCACCGCAATCTGTTGAGCCGGATTTTATCCACAACCTGACGGTCATGGTATCGTTCATAGATTTCATCGTTATACAGGGTACGGAATCATTCGTCTTCGTGTAGGGACCCAAAAATTCTTCGGAGGATTCTTCTCTCGAACGCGGCCAACAGTTCGCAACTTTTCTTGCTAAAACCCCAGGTCTCCGAGGAATACAAAAAGACCTGCAACATTAGTGTCTTGTATAGTCAGAGCTTGAAGCCTAAAGGTGAGACGTTTCGAGCGAAACAGTTTTTGTAAGCTGAAATAGACTCTGTTAGTTGCCAACAACCGTAGGCGGATTTCATCGTCACAGCTGTTATCGGTTGTGATTTTCGACCTTAGGTAAGAGAAATTTTCAACGGTCTCAAAGTTGTAGTTTTCTATCTTTATTGTTCTCATTCGACCAGTGCGATTCGATGTTCTTCGTTCTTTGGTTTTTGGCGCTGACGTTGCTACCGTGTACTACGTCTTGCCCTTATTAATGTGCAGTCCAAGATCTCGCGCCGCCTGCTCGATCTGGACGAAGGCAGTTTGTACGTCTCGGGTCGCTCTTCCCATAATAACAATATCATCATCGTAGGCTAGTAGTTGGGTGGACTTGAAGAGCGTGATGCTTCTTGAATTTGCATCGCGGATCACTTTTTCCAGGGCAGTTAAAAGAGGACACATGATAGGGCATCCCCTGTCTTAAACCATTGTTAATGTTGAATGGTCTAAAGAGTGATCCTGCTGCTTTTATCTGGCCTAGTAGTCTTATAAATTTCGTCGAGATACCGAATTCTCGCATGGCCTTGCACAGTTTTACCCTGGTTATGCTGTCAAGTGCGGCCTTGAAGTCAATGAAAAAACAGTGCAACTGATGGCCATATTCCAACAGTTTTTCCATCGCTTGCCGCACAGAGAAAATCTGATTTGTTGTTGATTTGCCTAGAGTGAACCCTCTTTGGTATGGGCCAATGATGTTCTTGGCATATGGGGCTATCCGGCCTAGCAAGACAGCGGAGAATATCTTATAGATGGTACTCAGCAACGTGATACCTCTATAATTGCTGCATTGCATGATATCTTCCTTTTTACGTATAGTACAGATAATGCCTCGTTGCCAGTCGTTAGGCATTGATTCGCTGTCCCCCACCTTGAGCATAAGTTGATGAACCACTTGGTGTAATTGGTCGCCTCCATATTTAACCAATTCGGCTCTAATTCCATCGGCTCCTGGCGACTTATGATTTTTAAGCCGATGAATTGCACGGACTGTTTCTTCCATACTTGTTGGTGGCAGTATTTGTCCCTCGTCTTCAGTTGGTGGGACCTCCAACTCGCCGATGTTCTGGCTGTTCAGTAGTTCATCAAAATACTCAACCCATCGCTCCAATATGCCCATTCTGTCGGAAATCAGATTTCCCTCTTTGTCTCGGCAGGATGAGCATCGAGGTGTATAAGGCTTCATCCTGCTGACTTGTTGGTAAAACTTCCGCGTCCGCGCGTCCGCGGTTGCTCCCTGTATTTTTCGAGTTCACAGACTTGTTATTTCTCCCAGGCTTCCTTTTTCTGTCTGTAAAGTCGCTTCTCTACTCGACGGGGTTCGTGATTGGGCGTGCCCGCATTCTTTGAGGGTGCAACATTGCTCGGTATGCGGCATTCTTCCGTTCTGTTGTTAGCGTACATTGATCGGCGAACCAGCTGTTCCGACTTTCCTTGCGTCTGGAACCAAGTATGTTGTCGCGGTTGTATAATAACGCTCTTCAAGTGGCTGTGAAGATCATTTGTTGATGCTTCATCTCCAGGTTAACTGTTAAAGGTCGGTATATCCCGAAGACAAATTTTTCGAACTGTGGCGCTAACGTAAAGATATGGGTTGGATTCTATTACATTTATCCGAATTATTGTCACTAGACAATGCATTAGAGGATTCAACAAAGAATCTGAAACAAAAAATTAGAGTTCATTCTTTCAAAAATAAAACGTAAATGGATGAATGCAATGCAAGGGAGACTTTGATCTAGCTGATAATTCAGTACCGCCGCTGCGCGCCGGGCATAAAGGTTTTATGTTTTCAATTCGTACATAGATAAAAATGCAAAATATTCCTTGACTAATTGCTAAACTCCAGACGTTGATTATTGTGTTCTTTCTAAATAAATAAACGTTGCCCATTTAAATTGTTCTATCTTCACGCATTTCCACTGCACTAAAACCTACATTATGTATGTGTGCTTAAAGTAAGATCTACCTATCTATCTATCTAGAAGTCTATCACTTCAAATTTGTACTTTCTGGCTTTTTATTCCCCTACTTTGCTACCGATGTCAAATCTGAGATCTGTTTCAAGAAGCACTAATCGAAGCCTTTCATTTGATACCCCACACGACTATATTCGGAGAAAATAAATTTTGCACCCCTATTTGTTTGTATAAGTTGGATGTTGTATGAGTTCGCACAAAATAATTTCTTGCACTGTCTGCATGGGATTTCATAGTAGATATATACTTTCACCCAATCTCACTGAGGTGTAGCGGTTTCCGCGAAAAGTGCATGACAAAGTTAAAGATGTTTAAATTCAAAACGAGCTTAATTTGATAGAAGATAAACCAAACCGAGTTTCGATTTCAATAATGACGGTAATAGTGCAAGATATTTTTTCACAAAGTGCTTTTGACAATAGCTTCTCATCTTTATACTTGTAACCCATACCTGATCGGCGTAACTTTTACTACAGAATAGGCTAATAAAATAACTTTTTCCACCAAGGTTAGTCATTCGTCCCACTGTGCGACAGTGGCACCAAACCGAATGTTGCTCAACGCTTTAACAACGCTAGATCCGCTTTCGCTGTCCTGTCTTAAATCTGGAAATATAGTTACCACAGCACCAAGATTAGAGAATTAAAGGCATCCGTCAAGATCGGCGGCTGTGTGCCTCCGCTCGATGAGCGTCATCCATAACTTGCACGGTAGCATCAACTGAGGATCTCCCTGCTCTAAAGTCGAACTGCCGTATCACTTCAGCGAGTCTACTTCTGATGAATTTTTCGGGTACTTTCCCAGCAGTGCCAAGCATACAAGTGGTCGGTATGGAGACAGCAGTTCAGGATCGCCTTTCCTTTTGCTGATCAACGCAAGCCTCGCCTCCTTCCAACGAGAAGGGAAAATGCCCTCTTTTAGGCAAGCGTTGAATTCGCCGAGCAGTAGGTCTGCCCGATGTTAGAGCCCCAGTTTGTATACCTCTGCTGAGATACCATCGGGTCCTGGCGCGTTGTTGTTTCTCATAGAGAGGACTGCGTTTTCCAACTCTTTTCCGGAAAAAGCCGGCAGTCCTCGGCGCTCTCCGCGCTCCTATCATCGTCCCATACGAAATACGCAGGTAATAGTGCCCGTACAAGTCGGTCCATCTACTCGATCTTAAGTAAACAGGGTTTCTACAGAGCTCCGATTTTACGCGGTAGTTTCTAACTTCCTACCAGCAGCGAACTTTGCTTTTGTTGATTGCAATGTGGGGTCTCCTTTTGGTAGATCTGTATTCTACCATTGTGGTACATGCCTTCCCAGGCCTTTAAACGTTGTATCAAGCGGCGAAGTTACCAATACATAGAAGGTTTGACACATCTCGGGGCCCTTCTGGGCATAGAAACTGCACAGCCCGTCCATATCAGATTCATAACTGGATTTACGACGTATCAGCTGCAACGCCATCACACCCAGGAGTACCCCCGGCCCCATCTGCTCCAAAACTTTCGACGAATTTCCCGGTGTGTACCTTCGCGACGTTCCATGCCCAGAAAGTGCGCCGCCATTTCGAGAATTCGTTTCCCTCAGGAGTTTGGGTGAGGTATGCCCTATTCAAGTGCCTTGGCATTGAAGTTACCCCCGACCAGAGCACCATCTTCCAGAGCATCAAACCTGCGTCGAAAATCCGGCATCGTCTCATTTGGTGTTAGATAGACGCTGAAAAACGCTATCCTTAAACACTGAATCTAGGCAAAGCCGTCGTCTCGACCTTTCAACGCATAATGGATAATGTGGTCCAAGACCAACCAGGCAAAATATCTTTTTCTCTACTTCACTCCAGGAACACGGAGTCTTTGAAAAACTGGGCGATGCTAATTTAAAAGTACAGCTTGACAAATCGGAGCTTCTCCATAAGGAATTGAGCTTCTTAGGGCATATCGTTACAACGAATAGGGGGGTATTGCTGAAAATTTATCAGAGATTTTGGGAGATTGACTCACCCTCTAACTAAATGTTTGCAAAAGTGCAGAACTATCCAATTTACGGAAAAGGCTTTTGAAATGTGCAAAGGCCCATTGGTGAATGATCCCATATTACAATATCGATGGCGCGCAATGTGAGTTGGTGTTTAAGAATACATTCAAATTCTTCCTTGCTTGACTTAAGACGCGACTAAAAGGGATAAAATGTGTGGGCTAGCAAACTGCAAATTTTTATACTTTACAGCTACCGAAATGTCATCAACGTCAAATAGGAACTGACTTCACGCCGAAGACCGTTGGCTACCGAAAACGGACTATGATTTGTTTCTGAAATATGCACACACTCCTCGACAACGGTAGCGAGATCCTTAAAATGCTCGGTTTTTCTAACTTAAGTGGGAACTTCAATGATATAAGTTGTATATTCTGGACCTAAGCTCAGCAAGATGGGACTGTGTATGTGTTTTTTTACTCTTAAAAGCCAAGTGGCAGCAGACGCGAATGCATTGTCGGCTTGCTTCAGACAGGCTTCCAACTGCAAGATTACGGTTCAGGTTAAGGAGCATCACAATTGCTACGCACAACGGAGACGGACGCATTGAATGCAGATATCGGTCTAGATTTCCAATACTGTGCAATCTTTATTTTTTCCCTCTTATTTAACAGTACTAGATACAATTGCACTGTATCTGATAATGAAATTCGATATGCATAGATACCTTATAAAGGCATATTCGCATGTAACATGAGTTTTTCTTCTTGTGCACGAATCAATTGAAAAATTTTCCTTCGAAACTTTATGTTAATTCTAGAAAAAGATTGATTGAAAATACGAATTTGGTTTGGGATAAATTTAGTCCTGTTACGTGCTAAAAAATCGTACCAGGAACGCTGAGGATAAATTGCGGATTTGATTTGAATTTAAACCGAGATGATACCTAATTTCGGTCCTTTGAAAGATTTTATTTATAAATGAAATTAGAGGGATATATTTATACCAAAGATTCGTGGAAATATTGCTAAAGCTATAACGAAAATACCACAAACTTCAAGATGAGGACGAGCCTGATTTAAGGTGGCAGTTGGAAAATAAATCCATTGCAAGAAGTCATTGTATCGCGGTAGTCTTTTGAGTTTTAATTCCTTAGAAGAAATCCTCTAAACACTTCTGACACTATGAGATTACGAAAACTTAAAAACCACGTTGGAGTTTCATAGTAGGCGCCAGAAACTAGATACTGAGTCAATGGCGCATGGAGCAAAAAAAAACTATCATACATTTCTGTCATTTTGGATAAGAAGGAATGCAAGTGAGCTCTTTAAACATTTCGATCCCTCACGTGTCATTCAACACAACCTCAAGTGTCCTTACATCGATGCGTTACAATTATACAGATAGTCAGGTCCGAATCTCTCGTTATGGCCGTAATATTTAACGGATCGCGGCTGGCTGATGGTCTGATGCATCGATCGCATGTTTGGATCCGAGGATTGAAGAGCGGCCAATCTTATTTTGCCATTACACCACGCTCCCTTAGGAATTCTGTAGCAAATTCCCATTGGTAGCTAGTTAATATTCTCGTCCTAACCATCACAATTTTCCGAGCTGCTCTAATTACAAACAGGTGGAATGGTCCTAATAATAAAATCAAAAAGAAAATCGGTTTTGAATTCCCCAGCTGCCAGAAGGGAATGAATTGTGCTGGCATCACAATCTTTTAAAAGTTAGCTCTTCCGGATGTCATCATTACATGAATTGAGTAAATCCTAGGATATATTGATAATATTGACGTACTCAGATATCTGGGATGCTTGGGATGAGTTAAAATATAGGATAGGTCTAACCTGAGTGGGCGCGTGTGCTTGTGTATGGGGTGAGAGAAAGGCATGGCTTCCGAGCATTTAGCCGTTAATGATCCATTGTATTCGACGTCTCGTCTTACAAAATGTTACAGATTCGTTTGTGTTCCACATAATTTCCTTTAGGGGATGTGACGCTATCCTATTGTGAATATATGCATGTCGAACTAGTGAATTTTGACCAGTCAAAATGCCCACAATATTTCTGAATATTTTCTTGCTTTTATACTGATAACAGACTGCTCTCGCAGTGTTCCGATCCCATTGCAACAATCTGCAATTGTATTGAAAGGTTTGCAGAAACCGCCAATTTTTCCCTTTGGCTTCAAGCTGTATTACAATGTGAGCAAAGTAAAAATTGCTACTCCAGTTCATGCACCTGCCTAAAACCTGCCCAGAAGCTATGTAGGTTTCGTTAGATACATTAGATTTTCTGAACGGGATTCACAATCAGTTAGTAGAAGATATGTAGCAGCCACCATGGAAAGATCGTATGCAGACTTGCTTACGTAAGGAACCTTAACCGTTGTTTGCTTTTTCTTCATTGATTCACGGACCCATAAAATCATAGAACAACACATCCGCTCCAGCTCAGCCGCGTGAAAGTTAGAGCGGGGATTTACGCCTACTAACCACCCTCGGCCCACCAGCTCCAGGATCACCATCTAGGCATTACTTCGCGGAATAGGTTTGCGTTCAAGCATTCGTGCTTCTGCTCATCTGATATTGTTCAGAAGGCACTGTAAACCCTTTAAGCCATCAGCTGGTAAACCGAATTCACCTTCTTCCCAACTCTGAGAGATTGCAAACGGCTCTGTCCGCGTACGCATCCACTCCGGCTAGAAGCAACATCATTACCCCACCAATATTAGGCAAAATTTTCGCAGCGCCGCCGCGGTGAACAAAAAGGCAAGTAGCCGTAACATGCGGATACGGACTGTTAATCCAAACAGCGGTAACGTTAGTTATCGCTGCATCTGCTATTTCCACTCGTACGGAAATCTTCGTAATCCGAGGCCTTTCCCATAGAATGGAAGAGGTGAATGATCGTTAAGATCCCAAAGAAGGGTAACCGTTTCCAGTGTGACAGTTGGAGACATATCTGCGTGTTCTCTGCCGTCGCGAAGATAATAGCCAAAATAACCCTGTAATGCATCAAAGAACATCTCGAAAGCTCGATCGATAGGGAGCAGACTAGTTTCCGCTCCGGGTTTCTTCTCTTTATCGATGACATCAAGATCAAGTTAGAACTGTTCTATGTAACTTAATAATAATAATCGTTGGCACAACAATCCAATTGGATCAAGGTCTTGAAATGTGTTAGAGCACTTCATTCTAGACCGAAGTGGTACACTACAGGATTAAAGTACCCTATAGGAGGCAATGTGGTTAGAATTGCGCTCGCCCGAGATTATTACCTTGATTTGATTCAGGTACTCATTCATAGCTGAGTCGACTGGTATCCAACGTCAAATCACGATACAAATCCCACTGCCACCAGTGAAATTTGAACCGCCACCTTCCGTACGGAAGCCTTGTGCTCCAACCACTCAACTATCTGGACACTATGTAACTTGGTCGGCGCATAGTTCTGGCGCTTGTGCACACTTCGATCAGAAGATGGAATTGGCAGTGGATAGGTCACACATTAAGGAATGGTGACAATTGTATTGCTGGCTACGCCATGTAGTGGAGTCGGCAGCCCCAAGATGGCCAACGGGAGGGTCGTACCAAAGGCACTTCGCGCAGAGCAGTAGAGAAGGAGTGCGAGCGTTTCGGAAAATCGGGAAAAGGAGCTGAACCGCATTTCAGGTAATCGTGAAGGAGGCCTGTAGTATGGTTGACGCGTTATACCCCAACAAGGGGTACTCGTAAATTTCAACCATATACATATGTATATTAATTACAGCAACGAACAAGAGTAATTAAAAAAACTTAACGAATTTATGGCCATATTCTATCGAAGTATCAAAAGAAGACTGACTTAGTAAACAAGAATATAGAAAAAGTAACGAGGATTGAGAAGAACCTCAAAGACTAGGATTTTTCGAAAAGAGTGTAGGAGAGACAAGAAATTGGAAACACTAAAGTCTAAACTGCGACCAAAAAGGAAGTACTTGATGCAATTGAGTCACTCATTAAAGGTATAATAGGTGATATGGATGCAGATAACGATACACACCATATAAATTATCAAAACGATATCATCTGGGAAAATTTAGAGCATTCATAAAACAAAATTAATAGAACATATAATTCCATGATGCATATGCAGTATTGAATTTGAAAATTGAATTATAATATTGATAACTTAAATGATCACCTGTCAGGAATAGCAGAAGCGGTAGTTGTTGCTAAATTGAATCTAATATCAAAACAAATCCTAAGCCCACTTTAACTAGCCGAAATTTCTCGAACCCAATCTGGCACCCTTAACCTTAAAAAAAAAAAACCGCAATAGTGTCCAATTTTTTGGCAAGAAATGTTGGAAAATCGAAGGCACTAACTATTGCGAAGGAACAAGTTGTGAATAATACCTAAGCAATTCTAGGTGTATTGCAAATCTAGTAAAGGATACACCAGTAATCTGTCATCGCAAAAGCATAACAGAGGTATCCGGAACAGTCCAGCCAGAACAGAACTACATCCTCACTATTATCATACCGGAAACCAAAATGAAATCGACTTGTGAAATCACTAATAGATCTATAGCTGGAATCCTTCCCATCCAGCACGAGAATTGTTTCGCCAAAATCAACGAGATCACGTGCAACGTGAACGAACAACATCTTCTGGGTCGCGATTGCCATATTTGCTGATACTTTCGGCAAAAACATAACTACTAAAGATACTTTTGACTTAACCAACCCTGGGAAAAAAGTGGAAAAATCAAAAGTTGGTGTTACTCCTCAAACCCAATAAACCACCTGGAGATCCAGCATCATATCGCCCGACCTGCTTATTGGCTACAATGGAGATGAGATGGAGAGCGTCATCTACAGATTGTTAAACAAGTATGAGTTTCGGTGGCTAATTATACAATGGATACAATAAGCTTGGTGGTGATTCTTGCAAAGTCGGTGCTGGCGAGGCAGGGCTGGAAAGGGGAGTTTCCCTCGGACCCGCCATTTCCTCGGTGGTTCGTAATAGAGATTTCAATGAAAAAAGATCCCATTTTTCATTGGGAGACCCAAATAATTTTCACCACAGAACTATATTATTTTACTCTGAAGTCTGGTTTTTCCGCGTAGTTTTCACCCCAAGCCCTGATTTTGGCTCTACTGGCCCGGCCTTAATAACGTTTACTGGCTAATGGCTTTAAGCGTTTACAGCGCTTTTAGAACAATATCGGATGAGGTACTATTGGGGATAACGGAGATGGCCCCGATCGACATTCTGACGTATGAATGAGTGTATCATGCAAGATGTATGGAGGGGACACACAATCCCCAGAAAAGCTCCAAGGTCAGACCCGTAGATCTCTTCCAACGCAGATGGGATAAGTGTACAAATAGTCGCTGGTCGTGCAAGCTCATTCCCAACATTAAGGTATGGATTGAACGGAAACACGGGGAGACCAACTACCACATTACTCAGTTTCTCTGTGGACGCGGTGATTGCTACAATAAGTATCTGTATCGGATCCTAGAATGCCACTAGCAAATTTAAAGAACAGTGAGACAACCTAAATGCATATATTATACGATCTTCGTAAAAAGAGAACCATTTTAACCCAAAGAACATAATACATAAGAAATCCACAAACATTTTCTTATCTGAAGCGAGACATAATAAAGTAGCAACTAAAGCTGTTCAAGCACCCTAGTCTTTCGTTCGATAAACTTTTAAGGTAATGAGCACTTCTGATTTTGTTGGTTCCTAAGGTCCTAAAATGGAGCCTGATACCAACACCAGATACCATAAAAAATGGCAGTTATTTGTCCTTCCCCTCCCCATATGGTCAAAGCTCTTACTGTACAAGACAATGATCTTGCCGGTCCTCATGTATTCCTCGGAAACTTGGATTCTTAGCAAGAAAAATTGCGCACTTTTGGCTGCGTTCGAGAGAAGAATCCTTCGAAGAATTTTCGTACACAATGACGAAATCTATGAGCAATACTATGACTATGGATAAAATCCGGCTCAATAGGTTACGGTGGGCGGGTCACTTAATCCGTATGGATGAGGATGATCCAGCCCGGAAAGTCTATAAGGACAATATCTATGGTAGAAAAAGAAGACGAGGCAGACCCTGCCTAAGATGGAGCGATGGCGTAGGCCAGGACGCCAGGCAGCTTTTGGGGATGTCGAATTGATGGACCTCGATGCAAAACCGGGATGTCTGGGGTTCCTTATTAAGGCAGGCCTAGACCGGATACCGGTTGTTGCGCCGTTGATGATGATGATGAGTTATTTGCCCTTAAAATGTTATAACACTCGTATCTAATCAAACTTTCCGAAATATTTCTTCTCTGTTTGGTTAATTATGATTCTAAAGTCGAAAATGTTCTACCTGTTATGTTTGTACTTTATTTGTTCGCTAAAATGACAATTCCTGGTAACATTTCCATTCATTATTTAATTTTCAGGATGATGCATGAATACATTATAAAACGACAATAATGAATGCATGCCCTACTCTGGTATTCTGGGTTGCTCTACAACATGCATTCATAGTGAATCTACTTATATAAAACTAAAACCAATATGTTAGCTGCATCGCTCCATCTCTCGTTTTCTGGGTGTCCATTACACTTTGCTGACGGACGAGACGCTTCATGGATTGGCGTCGAGGACGATTTAAATCTAATGGTGTGCGCTCCGTACTCTCCACAGATGAACCAGCATGCACAAGCGATGGAGGTGTATTGTTCAATTCGAGAGTAACATCTATGCCGTTGTTCAGGACGACATCAAAATTTTCATATGATCCTTGACGTGATCCATGATCCGGTCTAAAATGGTAATTTCATTATTTCAGATGTTTCCTTATTATTCGTCTCTGTGTGGTACTTAATTGGAACACAACGCAGGCACTCGTCGAATGTCCAATCTTTTCCGAAAAGTTCTCCTTCTTCCAACGTTTGAGGTAATCTGTGGTGCAAAGTTTCCGGCAACCTCAAACCAGTAAACCCTCCAACAACTGAAACACATCCCATTATGACGAGAGGTAAGCGCAAGTTGTCCTTGCCCTGTATGAAACGTTGTTATAAATCACTTCCATTTCCAATCTGGTATATATAGTATGTATATAATTGAGGAAATCGAGAAAAGTTTTTACCAAATAAGTTATGAATGGTATCACTATCAACCCCAAACCACCTATGTAGCTTGACGTTCCTATTCCTACACCGCGAACTTGTGTTGGATATAACTCCCCCGCGAATGGATAAATAATCAAGAAGGATGCAGAGAGCATTGCCTTCGAAACCAGGAAAAGATAAAGAGTTTCCATGTCTGCATCATTTGGTAAGAGCACCGTAATAATACAGCTGATGCCCCTGAAAATTAACATTTTGAAAACTCTCATTCATGTTTTCTTTCGAAAAGTTCCACTTACCCAAGAATCATTAAAAGACACATCGGCCAGCGTCTTCCCCATCTGTCCATTACAAGCCAGCACCCCACGTAGCTGGGGATTTCCACAACTGATGAGAGCAAAAAACTTAAATATTGGTTACTTCCCAACGAAGGTCCATAATAACTTAAACCCAAGTAGACAGTTTCATTTGCAAACCAATTGAGTGTAATGAGGATGGTTTTCAGTCGCATGTTGGGTGTCCTGTTTGGGAACGTTAAGAATGAGTTTATGTTTCTCACATCCTCTGATATTAAACACAAACTTGCACAAGTCGAATGCTCCAACATTTTCCTCTTTCTTCCTGACTTTGCGGTGCTTCTCAAATGCCACGCGTGCTTCCAACTTCTCTTTAAACGCTGATGGAAACTGATGACCATTCACTTTCGCCATAACTTGCAATATCTCCAATGCTTTCTCCAACCTTCCTTTCATGAGTAGCCACCTCGGTGATTCAGGCATTATGAATATGTAGAGGAAGTACAACAGAAATGGTGTGGAAGTGTAGAGCGAGAGTTTAACCCAGTCCCTTACAAGGTACGTAACACCCGCTAACATCATTAGACCGAACGTGTAGAAGGTACAGGTCATCACTGTTACAAATGATCGGTAGTTTGGTCCCACTAACTCTAGTGCTAGAACGGAAAATACTCGTATATTGAAAATTATTTAGATTATGAATATGTTGTGATGAGACTTACCAATAATGAATGGAATCTGATAGACCGCGGGGATAGTCAACCCCACAATGACTCTGCTGAACGCCCATGTCCAAAAGTCGGTGCTCAGGGCCGTGATAAAGCTTCCAGTTAAAAGTGTGGCCAGGCATGTAAAGTACGATATCCTCCTTCCGGCGCGATCATTAAGAAGTCCGAACAGATAAACTCCGATGGGTCCCCCGACATTCAGTGCTGCTAAGCCAATTGTAGGGTAAATATCCTTCCCGCATACTAAGTCAAACTGGAAAAATACTCCCCCTTATTTATTTACCAAAAACGTGTGGATAAGAATAATAAAAGTATTGTATCCTATAATATTGGGTTGGGGAAAAAGTAATGTCGTATTTGTGATTGAATTTTAACGCTTTATGTAACATACTTAGAATAAACCGATTTAAGTCAAATATGCGCCGTTTTGTTCGCAAACTTGTTGCCATTTAGAAGGCAACTCCATTATCCCCCTCTTATAAACCCCCCCCCCTCCTTATTTGCAAAAAATAGACAGCCAGTTTTCGCAAACCTCTTTTGAATCGAACCACCAAAAGCTAATAGTAAGTATGGACCGGAAGAGATGGTAATCACTTGGTGCCAGGTCCGGACTATACGGTGGGTGCGATAGGATAACCCATCCGAGCTCCCGTAGCTTCTGGCGGGTCATCAAAGATGGGTGAGCCCGAGCGTTGTCCTGGTGGAAGAGAACACCATTCCTATTGACCAATCCTGGCCGCTTCTGGTCAACCGCCTGCTTCAAACGGTCGAGTTGCTCACAGTGGAGGACCGAATTGAGGGTCTGCCCATAGTTGAGCAGCTCATAGTTCCAATCCCACCAACACACAGCAAAACCGTCCTGGCCGTCAATCCGGGCTTGGCGATGGTTTGGGCCGGCTCGCCGCGCTTCGACCACGTTCTTTTTCGCTTGAGATTTTCGTATGTGATCCACTTTTCATCACCAGTCACCATCCGCTTCAAAAATGGGTCGAATTCGTTTCGTTTCAGCAGTGCATCGCAGGCGTTGATTCGGTCCAAGAGATTTTTTTCCGTCAACTCGTGTGGCACCCAAATATCCATCTTTTTTTGGAATCCAATCTTCTGCAAATAGTTCCATACGGTTTTATGGTCTATATCCAGTTCTTGGTCAATCGAGCAAATGCCGGTCTACTTGGATGATTTCGACGATTTTATCGATTTCTACGACCATTGGCCTACCAGTACGGGGTGTATCTTCGACATCCACTATACCAGAACGAAATCGATCGAACCAACGCTGTGCTGTGCGAATCGTTACAGTATCGGAACCATAAACTTCACAAATTTTTTTGGCCGCGTTCGTTGCATTTTTACCTCTCAGGTAGTAAAAATGTAAAATACGAAGAACTTCTTCCTTGGTGGACTCCATCTTTGACGCGCTATAACTTGAAACGTACGATCATAAAACTGTCAAAGAGACGCTTGTAGCACAGAATGTCGTCTTCAAATCGCCGTATAGGATGACCCGATGCGATAAGTACAACACAAGATATGTTTAAGTGTCGCCATATATTGACAAAATACCACATTACTTTTCCCCAACCTAATATTTTGCAATAATAACAATAATATACGGCGCAGCAGTCCAATTTGAACCTTTACCACCTCTGCCACTAGTGAGATTTGAACCACGACCTTCCTTTGTGACAACTTCACGCTCTACCTATAACATTTGTTTAATACTTACATCAATAACAATGGAGGAATTGACGGTTGTTTTGTTATATTCCCATCCATCTAAACAATTTTCAACGCCTAATGTCGAATTCAACGTTGTGCTGAAGTCGCCTTTATATTGGAAGAAGTCGGACCAGTCCACCGCATATCGTGTGCATTTACTATAAACTTCGACACCATCTTCCTGAAAATACAAACAACTATATGAACTTAGTGCTTTGAAATTAAATTGAGAAATCTTTTACGTCGCCGCATAGAATCGCAATATCTTTCGCTCCATGATGTAGTTAAACTCTAGAATGGCTTTATTTGACGTACTTTTTTCATCGCTGCGTTCATAAGCACAAACAACCAAGTAACCAAGTTAATCTCGGCGGACGTAGACCTATTACAGGAACAGATACCAAAGAAGTAAGTTTTGGTCCTCCTTAATAAAAAGGCTTTTTGAAGTGTGGCCATTGATTGTTCAGAAGCTGCATTCGGCAAGGTACGTCTTCAACATCGAACCAGCATTCAAAGCTGTAGCTTTCGGCATCTCGTAGATACCAATATTTAAGAACAATATCTATAGTTGGTGCGTTGTGAGGTAAGGTGCGGCACAAATCCAAATGTGGATAGTAGAAGCCAATTGGATAGACGAAAATATAATAACAAACAACAAACAGAAATTCGTATGGATGTGAATGACCCTGTTGACCGTTGACCGCGTTCTAGTCTAAGATGTGGCTACGTGCACGGAAAATTTTAACTGGAAATGGTTGGAATGTTCTCGGTGAAGCAACAGCCAGGCAGTCAGGTGACCTACTGGTACCTGGAGGACTAAGGCATGGGCGGGCTGTCAAACCTGTCAAATTTTGATCTGAATTTTTGCATGTATGTATATAGTGAAGACCGACAAATACAGGACAAATATTGTCAGAAAGCTAGGAGGAAGATAAAAGGCCGTCAGAAGGCTTAAATTTGCAAAAAAACACGTACAATTTGCGTAAGTACTTTGACAATTCGCATTTATATCTTTCACTGATAGGTTAGACTTGTTAGACGCCCAATCTGAATACCTATAGTTTGGTAACCTAATTCTAGCACACGCCGGATGTGCATTTTCCTAGTAAGCATTAATTATTGAATACAAATTGAAATAGCACAGATGTTGAGTTCAGTTGTAATTTTGATACGAAGGCGGGAAAGTTGCCCAAATAAAACTTTGTTTTCATAAAACTTGTTTTTTTTTTTTTTGGAAAGGTTTTAGTTATAAACCTTAACTCGCCCAATGGTAAACGACTCATTACAGTTTTCTCACCCTGCATTGTCTATAGCATGTCTAACAACTTTGTTTTCAATATCTTAGGAGGTCTAAAGGAACTATTATTTCACAAATTGAAAAAATAATTTGTCTTTCAATTTTTCCCATAAATTGCTTCCTAAAATTTAAATCAAATATGTCGTTAGCATTATCAGACACCATCTACTCTTTAGGAATTAGGAAATCTTTGCAGTATAATAAGCGTATATCTTTAGAAATATTCCCGGCTTTATATGTATTTGAGTTCAATGATACAATAAAAAGTACACATTTTCACAATACCGAATAAGGCATTAAAATCCCAATTCATGATTGTATTTTATAGCAGTTGTCTAATCTAACAGACGGAAATTCCCATTCATTATGAGCATCTTCTTAACACTTCCCTTTCACACTGCACACATTTTATTGAGGTAATTTGGCAGCTCACTGATCGAAGAGTCTGTAACTTTTGTTACTCGTCTCCTGTTTGCAACCTGCACATTTCTTACCTGTTTATTAGCATGAAGGACTATCCACATTTTTTATCCTTTCCAAAATTGAATTCACATTTTTTTCTTCTTCTATCTCAGTTGGTGAAGTGCTAAATTTCAATTTATGTACACTCGTGTCACTTTGTAATTCTTCACTCCAGGCAAATCAGCAACAGATCAGATTTTCTGTTTGCGGCAAGCGATGGAAAAGCTGTTGGAATATGGACATCAGTTGCACCATCTTTTCATCGACTTGGCCGCCCATGATAGTATAGCCAGGGTAAAAATGTACACGGCCATGAGGGAATTCGGTAACTTAACGACGTTGATAAGACTGATTAGGTTGACCTGAGCAAAGTGCGAGGCCAGATAAAAGCAGGAGGATATCTCTCCGTGAACCATCCTTGAATTTGTAGATCTAGGAAGCATGGTTGCTACCGACGGTGCACCGAATCGGAAGCCGCACGATGCTTTTGCTACCCTGTCTGAAATTTGGAAATGTAGTTATTACAACACTAAGATCAAGTTGGGGCTGTTCTAGGCTAATGTTCTTTCTGTATTGCTATATGGGAGTAGCACATGGAAAGTGTACTTGACTGTTACTCAAAAGCTTGAGGCTTTCGTGAAACCTACCTGCGTCGTATCATCGGAGTGCGCTGGCCTGACACTATGTCAAACGCAGAACTTGGTCGGCGCACAGGCCTAACACTAGTACACACTGGAATCGGCAGACGGAAGTGGTGGTAGATAGGTTACACCTTAAGGGGGCGCTACAATTGCATTACCCCCAAGGTAGCCGACGAGCAGGCACTTGACGTAGGACAGTAGAGGGGGAATGCAAGCGAGCGCCTCGGTAAGTCGTGGGGGTGCTGAAGAGCATTTCAAATAACAAAGTAATCTTTGTGCCGAGCTAGCTTTCGTAAAAATATCAGCTTCTATTTTCTTATTATTAAGAATTACCTGAGGTTGAGAAATGTGATTTTTCCTCTTCTACTGTCATGGTGATGTTGAGGTGTATCTAATTTATGTTCTTCTCTAGGTTCGCCATAAATATCTCACTTTGATAAGTGTGATTTTATTTTTAAATCGGGAAGTCTTTCCACACTAGATATCCTAGTCATGCTAAATTCCAGTCAGTCTGGTCTCCCCTTCACACTTCGCGGGCACCTCGTCGACCGAAAGTGGTCCCTCGAATTCTGAGATGCCCCCGCTTTAAGCTCTAACGTCGGGGCAATTCTTAATATTGGCGTCGTACTAAATCAGACTATCCGTCCAATCTTCTTTCCCTTTTTAAAGTTTTGTGTTTACACAAAAAATCGGTTTACTATCTGTCTGTCTGTCCGTCACACGCATTTTTCTCGCATGCAAAAGGGGCGTGTAAATTTTTTTTTCACCAAATATAGTCACGTGGGGTATCAAATTAATTAGTACTTTTCTAAGCCGGTCTTAGTTTCGACATTTGTTGGGAAGGTGGGGAGTGCGGGGGGTTGAAAGTGATCATTCCTTTAAGAGGGCCATTCTTAGAAACTACCCAACCGAAAAATCTGAAAAAAAATGCCACTATATAGTGCCTTTGCTCCGAAATACCTTCCGTACTGATATATGTACAAATAAAGTTAATAAAAGTACTATAATTTTTAGTAATTGGCTGGAAAACCCCCTTTAGGCTCATGCTAGCAAAACGAAGTTTCGCAACAATATATGGTATAACATAGAGCATGATCTCACCAAGTTTGGTGGAAATCGCATTATTACTAACAAAGTTACAATACGTCAAAGTTGTCGCTTCTTTGCAAATTTAAGACTATGAATGTCAATATCATCCGAAAGTGAATATTCTCACATAATATATGCATCTATTACGTGCTACGTACTACGAAATACACAAAACCTTTCGTACTTCAAGTACATCCTTCCGGTTTCCCGACTTGTTTTCTTCTTCATAGACTATGTTGCCTTACATATTTATCCAAACAACGTAAGTTCATTTGCTATTTCCTTTGTATTGTTCCTCTTTTTTAGTTCCTCCCATCGCTACGATAAATTCATCGAAAATCTTAACTATAATTGTTTCTCTCTTCTCTCACCGTTTGTAGTGATTTTAATCTAACATCTAATTTGCCCGGATCTCCGGTCCCCATTCCATTCTTCCCCTCCTCTATTCATCTTTATAAACACCTGTGCCGCTCTTCACTTCAACATGACCAAAATCACTCAAATCGTACTATTGGTCTTGTCCTACCCAACCTCCTTGTAGGTTTATTTCAATTCCTTATTCCTGTTTTCATCTCCACATCAAATCATGTATAGTGTATTTCGGAAATCTACTGTCTCCTTCAATAAGAAACGGATGACAAGTCGAAAAAATATGTTGTGACAATAGGTGTTCGCCACAGTTCTGTGTTAAGGCCCTTACTGTGGAACAAAATGTATGACAGAGTACTTTGTTTTCGTGTGCCAAAGGGAGCAACGATGATTGGTTTTGCGGAAGACCTGGTGGTGTTGAAACCATTCATTCCTTCAAAGCATAGTTATGAATCTGGCAGACAAAAAGACGGAGGCCGTCCTTACTACCAATCGCAAGAAAAACAATACTGCTGGTACGGGTTGGTAATCAAGAAGTCGTTTCGAAATCGATCATTAGGGTGGTAATGATCAATGCCAAGTTGAACTTCAAGAAACATGACTATGCTCGATAAAAGGCAACAAAAGCTAGTTCGCCTCTAGCATGTACTATATCTAATATTGGATGGCAAAAATATAATCGTCCGTTGTTTATCCCAGGGGTGGTGAAATCCATTCTGCTATACCCGGCTCCTGTCTGGACGGAAGCACTGAACAACACGGCGAACCGGAGGAAGGTGTATTCGGCATACCGGCCAATTGGGCTGAAGTTTTACGACGCGTATAACACAGTGTGGTGGGGGGTAGGCGAGGCAGTGTGTGCCATCGCGGGAACAATTCCCTTGGATCTTCTAGCGAATCAGGCATATTGTCTCTACCAGAGAAAGAGGGCGAATCCGACCGATGTGTCTGCAAACTTCCGAAAGGCCATTAGGAAGGAGCTGTACAGAAGATGCTAGCAACAGTTGGATAATTCCGGGAAAGGCCGCTGGACCTATACTAATCCCGTGTATTAAGAGATGGGTCGGGCAAAAACACGGAGAATTGAATTACCACCTAATACAGTTTCCTACTGGAGACGATGGATACAAGATGTTGTATACACTGTCGCGAATGCGCTGTTACACCCGAGGACCCGGAGCATGTGATGTTCCATTGACCGAGATTCGCGAAT
This sequence comes from Hermetia illucens, assembly GCF_905115235.1. Lineage (NCBI taxonomy): Eukaryota > Metazoa > Arthropoda > Insecta > Diptera > Stratiomyidae > Hermetia > Hermetia illucens. The sequence continues at coordinate 140,667,678 of NC_051849.1, read as the reverse complement.
TGAAGCTCTCATCGTAGATAGCGGACCCCATAAACTCGTGAAAGAAATGAGACGCAGGAGTTAGGAACAAATTGGAGCGCGGTAAACGCAATAATAACTGGGGAACACGAAAAGCTGTAGGAACTGGATTAAGCCCGGACAGCGCGACGGACGCATGACTGAATCGAGCTGGTGTTAATCAGAGCCCTCCCTACGAAATAATACTTTACGGTGGTCCCGCAGAGTTATGGGCCGAGAAGGAAGAGGGGGGGTTTCAGTGGGTAAGAATCCCGTACACTGCTGCAACCTGGTGCTTTATCGAAAAATTCGAATATATACTATTATTAAATTTATCTGAAAAGAGTGTTTTGAGACCCATTCTTTACATAGATATTTCGGAAAATGAATCCCGTCTCTACCCACATCCCACTACTCATTGAAACCTTTCATTTGATACCCTACATGGCTACATTCGAAGAGAAAAAAATGTACACCCTCTCTTCGCTTGTATGAAGACTCCTTTGAAACATCATATAAATCTCTGACATTGTATACATAGGATTTCACAGTCTGCTTATGTCCACCCAAGAAAAGGATACTCAAAACATAAATTCAAAATCGAAGAAGAGAGTAGAAGCAAATGGTGGCATCGATTGCTACAAGTGACTCAGATTTGAAGAAGCAAGAGCTTATCAAGAACACTAATAACTAATCTAAAAAAAGATGGGCTGAAAGCAAATCGCTGACCGACTAAGGCGGTTTCGACATCCACCCCATTTGTCTAAGAGGGCCGACCGCAGGAGATACTCCAAGACGAAGAAATTGACCTATTCAGGAGAAGTCCGCAGTTCTTCTATTCCAAATAATACCAAAGACAGCAAAAAAGAATCCCAGGAAAACACATCAAATTCTAATCCTGGAGGAGTGTTTAAAGGGAGTAATCCGGCCAAGGCTTATAAAGAATAGAACTCTGATATGGAGGAACGTACGGTAGGGAGTAAGTATGTGGCCCCAATGCGAGCATTGGCAATCGAACTGAAATCTAAGGGGGATGGAAATAGTGGATAGGCTAGAGCCGTTAAGAAAAAGGCAAAGAAGAAACCAAAATTGCGAACTCGCCCAGAGGCTATGTTTATTTCCACCGAGCACAACCCATCGTATGTGGAGATAATAAAAAAGTCAAAGCTGGTCCTGACCTAAACGATCTAAGGGAAGATGTCAGCAAAATCCGAAGGACACAAAGACGATTTGAGTTGAAAAAATCTAACTTGGATAAAACTATCGGCTTCCGTACCCAAGCTAAGAACTCGCTTGCGAAGAATGTCACAATGCGGACCCAAAAGCATGAGGTCTACATAAAATGGAAGGATCTCGACGAAGTAACATCGAGAGGAAAAATTTGCATTACGAACAAGTTAAGTTGGAGGAACTGGAGGAGGAATCCATTGTAAGTTTACGAAAAGCCTACCGTATGTAGTAGTCAAACGGCCACAAAGCAACTGCCAGACAGCGCAGAAATCGTTATCGGCCGGAAAAGTTCGAATCGGGTGGGTTGCGTGCCGTCCCAGAGAACAGATTTCATTAAAGACGTCCTTCGAGTCCCTCATGTTTCGGAACTGCGCGAAGGCATGCACCGACGGCATTGATCGGTCTGATCGATGCAGGAATGGAAAGGAAAGCCATATTGTCGAGAAATCCAATAAGGACGCCAATATAATAGATTGCTCCCGGTTGTTGAGGGCCGAGGAGGGCTTTTATATCGCCAGTATGGGCTCTGTAAAACCACATCAACCATTAAATTGTTTATTGGCTTGATGAAAAATGCGATTCATGTAAATTGTATTACTAGCAACTATTGCGTGTTAATGATCCTGGATGTGGGAAATGCATTCATTTCGGCCAAGTAGAATCTTATATAAAAGTTCCTAGTGACGATTGGTATTCCCACCTAACATATCTTGCTACGATTGCCGATAGCTACTCGCAAGAACGGAGGTTCCCGTATGATGCCGATGATGGACCCAAGGGATACGTTGCCTCCAGAACTCCGTACTGCTCCCGCTACTGTGCAACATCATGTGAAGGTCCAGAGGAAGCCTCGGTGGTGGGCTACCTCGACCATTTAACACTAATTGTGGTCGGAAAGCATCTCGAGGATGCTGAGATGCACTAATGCGAACCAATCAGCGCTGTTAATGTTTGGCTAAAGAACGCTGGACTGGCACTTGCCAAGCAAAAGACGGAAGCGGTCCTCATCACCAAGTAGCAAAAGCGAAATTATGGTTGCATTAAGATTGGGCGTCATATCGACACTTCAACGCCGGCCATCAAATATTTGGGGGTAATGATATATATAGGGGTCAATTTGAAGCAGCACATAAACTTGCAAAAAAGCATCCAGTATGAGTATGGTTCTAACAAGACTGATGCTGGATATTTACTGCTTATAGCCGAGGTGGTGAATTCCATCTAGCTATATGCAGTTTCAGTTTGGAGAACAACGTTGAATGTTTTATGTAACACACATAAAGTGAGCGCAATCTACAGAAGAACAGCCCTAAGGGTATGTCCTGCCTTCAAGACCATATCAAATGATGCGGCGTTCGTAATCTAGGAAACGTTACCGATTAACATCTTGGCAAACGAGATGGTAAAAATATATAACATCTTTCGTAGGAGAAATAAGCTGAAAGGGAGAGACGTATAATCGAAGAAAGAAGAAAAGGGTTGTTGGGCACACAGGTTAATCCCTACCATCAGGGAATCGCTGGAGAGAAAAAGATCCCATATAATCTCACGGGCCACAGAGAATACCATCAGTTTCTGTATAGGTTTAAATTCGATACCTCACCTGATTGTCGAAATTGCGATGGGTTTCTGGAAAACCCAGCGCACGTATTCATCCAATGCCGAGGTTCGTTTAAGAAAGAAGGAACTTAGAGGAAACTTTAGGTGAAATGTTATCACCTGAAAATGTTGTCCGGAGAATGGTAGTATGTCAGGAAAATTGGGTTTCGATCAACTCCATGATCGCAACGATCTAGGATATCCTGCGAAAAGCGAAGAGGTCAGAAAGACATGTTACGAACTCCGAGGATAGAAGAAAATAGACCTACCTAAAGTAAACTAATTCCATATCGTGATGTGTAGTAATATCTATTGGTCACTCCACGAGGGAGGGGGAGTTGAGGGTGGTTTTAACAAGTAAAACTCCGATACACTAGTTTGTTCAGGCAACCTTCCATCAGTTGGTATTCAATACTGAGGCCGGAACAAGCGAAAAGAGGGGCATCTATTGCGTCGACAGCACCTCTTTGGAATAATGATATCGCTTGCCAGGAAACACAATCTTTAGTGAAAGTAGACTAACCCAAACTCATCTTTACATACGATCTCAGAGCTGCCACAACAATCTCTGTGTCTACTTGAACAGAAAAATCTCACGATAAATCCCAACAAAACCCGTCTTTGGGCGTTCACCAAAAATAAAAAGCTGAATGAACTCAATTTTCCATTTCTTTTGGGGTAATATTTTAGCTGCCAACTGAGAGAATATTCATGAGAGTGGTTTTAAATAAGAACCTAAATTGGAGTAAACATCTTGAGTATGTAGTTTACAAAGGCATGCGGGAGCTACAAAAAAGTAAGGTGAGCATAAACCACACATGGCGGCGTGGTGAAACCCATGCTTACCTATGGAGCACTAATATCACATGTGGAGCGAAGGCAAGCAAGCTATTGAAAGACAATTATTTTTTCTCACTCAAATCCAATCATCATCATCAACGGCACGGTCTAGGCCTGTCTTAATAAGGAACTCCAGACAGGTTTTGGGCCGAGGTCCACCAATTCGATATCCCTGCTGTCGGCTAGATAGGAGACATTTTCAACGGTCTCAAAGTTTTAGTCTCCTATCTTTATTCTTTTCGTTTGACCAGTGCGATTCGATGTTGTTCATTCTTTTGGTTTTAGCGCTGACGTTTCCACCATGTACTTCGTCCTACCTTTATTAATGTGCAGCCCAAGATCTCATGCCGCCTGCTCGATCTGGATGAAGATAGACTGTACATCTCGGGTTGTTCTTCCCATGATGCCGATATCGTTAGCGTAGGCCAGTAGTTGGGTGGACTTGAGGAGGATGGTACCCCTCGCATTTACATCGTCATCGCGAATCACTTTCTCCAGGGCCAGGTTGAAAAGGACCCATGATAGGGCATCTCCTTGTCGTAGATCGTTGTTGATGTTGAGTGGTCTCGAGAGTGAACTTGCTGCTTTTATCTGGCCTCGCACATTGGTCAGGGTCAGTCTAGTCAGTCTTATCAATTACGTCGGGATACCGACCGTGTACAGTTTTACCCTGGCTATGCTGCCATAGGCGGCTTTAAAGTCAATCAAAAGATGGTGCAACTGATGTCCATATTCCAACAGTTTTGCCGTCGCTTGCCGCAGAGAGAAAATCTGATCTGTTGCTGATTTGCCCGGAGTGAAGCCTCTTTGGTATGGGCCAATGATGTTCTGGGCGTATGGGGCTATCCGGCCTAGCAAGATAGTGGATAATATCTTATAGATGGCACTCAGCAACGAGATACCTCTATAATTGCTGCACTGCGTGGTATTCCCCTTTTTATGTATGAGACAGATAATGCCTCTTTGCCAGTCGTCAGGCATTGATTCGCCATCCCATACTTTGAGCATCAGTTGATGAACCTCTTGATGTAATTGATCGCCTCCATTTTTAACCAATTCGACTGTAATTCCATCGGCTCATGGCGACTTATGCTTTTTAAGCCGATCAATTGCAGGAACTGTTTCTTCCATGCTTGGTGGTGGCTGCATTTGTTCGTTGTCTTCAGTTAGCGGGATCTCCAACTCACCGATATTTTGGTTGTTGAGCAGTTCATCAAAATACTCAACCCATCGCTCTAATATGTCCGTTCTGTCGAAAATCAGATTTCCCTCTTTATCTCGACAGGATGAGCATCGAGGTGTATAAGGCTTTATCCTGCTGACTTGTTGACTCAAATCGAATATCAATTCCAAAGTCGATATCACGATGATTAGAGAGGACCAGAATCATTGGAATGATATCAACATATCAGAGAAAATCTACGGAAGAAGTACGAACATGTTATCCATATTCTCTCGGACAATTAAATGACATTAAAAGCTGGATTGGAACTAGTATCGGAATGTCGGCGAAACGTGAAGGTCCTGTCTGCCAAAAACAATGAACTTGCAAAATAGGAATCCCAAACACCAATTACGGGGTCGAAGTCTGCACTTGGAATCAGTAAAGCCGTAGTTGTAAGAAGTGGTGTTCTACCTCTCCCTAGATTCTCTAAGACGGCTAGATATTTCCCCTCCTTTCAGATTATGTCCTTTCATATCTCCCTTTCCAACCCATTTTTTAGAGCAATACATGAGGTAAATCTATAGATAATATGCTGTGCTTCCATTAACTGCTATAAAAATTGCGTGTGAAAGAAGACGAAAAGAAAATCCAACGCCTCCATTGCTGAGTAACGGGGCTAGTTGAAGAGCTGACGTCATAGCCTTGAACTCGTTTAGTAAAGCTGTGTCAACCACTTTCTCGCTAATGCAGTTCTTGTCTTGGTTTTCCATTTTCACCTACTTAACAACTGGATTTACATTTTTTATTGCGAGAGAGAAATTTGTAAACACTTACCATAACCAGTGGAATCGATATTTGTTTACGCTCCTCCCGCGTAAGGTTCGCTAGCTCCGGTACCCAGCACCAATAATCATCTGGAACGTCGGCCATAAACAATTGATTGAAGGCACAAAATCCGCAAGGGATGCACGCTGGCAGACATATTCCGAACATTAGCAGCTTTTGATAACGACCGAATTCGCCGATGGTGGGCAGTAGTTCGTCAAGGTCGAAGGGTTCCTAAATGCACACGCATTGGAAAATGCATTCCAATCAGGTGATGTTATCGATGAAGCCTTTCTAAATGCCAGGGGAACATAGCACAGTTCTACAAAGCGAGAGGTAACTGGGTCAATCACTAGCGATTAATCCTACAACGGCACAAAGCGATCAATTCTCATTAACGCATCCAAACTAGAACTTTCACTAACAACTCGAGGAAAACACTTAGCAAATGGGAAAAATCATCAACGGAAATCGAAAGAGCAAAGAATGAATTATTCCAAAGATTTTACATCGTCTGGAGGAAAATCGTCGTACGATTCGTCAGCTTCTTCGTTACTTTCCATATTCGCAATAAGAATCGCGACTTCCACACTTTCCCACGGTCATTCAAAAACTACCTTTGTATCGATGGTATCGCATGAGAAGGAGAAACCCTACAAAAAGAGTTCGCCTCCATGGGAACTTCGCATCAAAAACGCGTTTCATTGAATGTACGCAAAAACATGGAGCTTTTTTGGATACATAAACAGTTGAAGCTAAAAACAAAGCCTCCCCTAAATGATTGGGTTGTATGGTTCCATCTTAGAGCGATTGCTCTTTTCTTGCAGTTTCGAGCTTTTAAATCATTAGTGAAATGCGGAGCAAAAAAGTTGTTCTAGAATTTCGAATTTTATACTAGGTTAGATTAAGCAACTAGGAGAATCGCAGCTCCGGGCGCCCAGGCTTAACACATTACCTCCCCTACTTAATACATTGCGTCCCTATTCAGACGATCTGCAACCCTCGCAGGCTTTTGCTAATCTGACGACCACCCCCAAAGGGAAAAAGTGGGCAGATTTTCCATTGAAGAGATATTTCTGAATTATCTTTCTCTGAAATTTAAGGAATTTAGGACGGCTCCATCCCCCTCCTTACGCTGGCTGCATAAAGCCAAGAACACCATACCGATTTCCTCCATATAAACTTAGGGAACACAAAGGCTGTTGGCCTAAGTTCAGATTCTTCAGTTCAACTGCGTGAACCCTTACGATTTCACCCTTCAGAACAGAGTTATTAATTGAAGGTTTGGCAATTACCTCAGGTGCCACCATTGCGGATCTAGACCCTTGGAGAGCACGCCTAACGACCTCCTCTATCATGGGCCTCCCACAAAATTACGGATCTGTGAAAAATTACCTCTTCGCCGCTCAGGCCCGAGTAACCTAAAAGTATATTGCATACGTACCTCTTGTGTTCAGTATTAACTTTGCTTGGACTTTACTGTCGCTGGAAGTTTTGTAATGAGTGCACTGCAGGACTTAAGTAAAATGTAACATTACGTTTATCACCACTCCCACAGACCGGTTTAAAAGTGATTCGGTGCAAAATTTTTCTTACGGCACTGTCTGATCAAACTGACAATCTGAAAACCTTCCAGGCCATCAGCTACCAGAACAGACATTACCCTTGTCGGTACTTTCGCAATAGTGTTTGGAAGCGGTATGGGACAGTAAGAGAATGGCTCAGATGACGTTTACCGTCTTTAGGTACCAACACCAACCTCTGCCGCTCCCATAATGCTAGGAAGACATCCTCTGTAACGCATGCTAAGTAAACGTGTTGTGCTTATCTTGACCGTGAGCTTAAAGACCTCATTAGGTTTGTCTCCCCACTGTTTTCCCCATATCCTACTATACACATCTAATAGCTTTACTATAATTATTGCAATAGACTCCCCGCATTAGAAAATGACTATGTGTTTTTTACGCCGAAATAGTAGTTTAACCAATCCAATTACCACATCATCATCATCAACGGCGCAACAACCGGTATCCGGTCTAGGCCTGCCTTAATAAGGAACTTCAGACATCCCGGTTTTGCGCCGAGGTCCACCAATTCGATATCCCTAAAAGCTGTCTGGCGTACTGACCCACGCCATCGCTCCATCTTAGGCAGGGTCTGCCTCGTCTTCTTTTTCTACCATAGATATTGCCCTTATAGACTTTCCGGGTGGGATCATCCTCATCCATACGGATTAAGTGACCCGCCCACCGTAACCTATTGAGCCGGATTTTATCCATAACCGGACGGTCATGGTATCGCTCATAGATTTCGTCATTGTGTAGGCTACGGAATCGTCCATCCTCATGTACGGGGCCAAAAATTCTTCGGAGGATTCTTCTCTCGAACGCGGCCAAGAGTTCGCAATTTTTCTTGCTAAGAACCCAAGTTTCCGAGGAATACATGAGGACTCGCAAGATCATAGTCTTGTACAGTAAGAGCTTTGACCCTATGGTGAGACGTTTCGAGCGGAACAGTCTTCGTAAGCTGAAATAGGCCCTGTTGGCTGACAACAACCGTGCGCGGATTTCATCATCGTAGTTGTTATCGGTTGTGATTTTCGACCCTAGATAGGAGAAATTGTCAACGGTCTCAAAGTTGTATTCTCCTATCCTTATTCTTCTTCGTGTTTGTGTTTGACCAGTGCGGTTTGATGTTGTTGGTTGATTCGTCTTCGGTGCTGACGTTGCCACCATATATTTTGTCTTGCCTTCATTGATGTGCAGCCCAAGATCTCGCGCCGTCTGCTCGATCTGGATGAAGGCAGTTTGTACATCTCGAGTGGTTCTTCCCATGATGTCGATATCGTCAGCATAGGCCAGTAGTTGGGTGGACTTGAAGAGGATCGTACCTCTTGCATTTACCTCGGCATCACGGATCACTTTCTCGAGGGCCAGGTTAAAGAGGACGCATGATAGCGCATCACCTTGTCGTAGACCGTTGTTGATGTCGAATGGTCTTGAGAGTGATCCTGCTGCTTTTATCTGGCCTCGCACATTGGTCAGGGTCAGCCTAGTCAGTCTTATTAATTTCGTCGGGATACCGAATTCTCTCATGGCCGTGTATAGTTTTACCCTGGCTATGCTATCATAGGCGGCTTTAAAGTCGATGAACAGATGGTGCAACTGTTGTCCATATTCCAACAGTTTTTCCATTGCTTGCCGCGCAGAGAAAATCTGATCTGTTGCTGATTTGCCTGGAGTGAAGCCTCTTTGGTATGGACCAATGATGTTTTGGGCGTATGGGGCTATCCGGCCTAGCAAGATAGTGGAGAATATCTTATAGATGGTACTCAGCAACGTGATACCTCTATAATTGCTGCACTGTGTGATATCTCCCTTTTTATGTATGAGACAGATAATGCCTCGTTGCCAATCGTCAGACATTGATTCGCTGTCCCATACCTTGAGCACAAGTTGATGAACCACTTGGTGTAACTGGTCACCTCCATATTTAACCAATTCGGCTGTAATTCCATCGGCTCCTGGCGACTTATGATTTTGCCGATTTGGCCGATGAATTGCACGGACTGTTTCTCCTAAACTTGGTGGTGGCAGTATTTGTCCGTCGTCTTCAGTTGGCGGGACCCCCAACTCGCCGATGTTCTTGTTGTTCAGTAGCTCATCAAACAATCAACCCATCGCTCCAATATGCCCATTCTGTCGGAAATCAGATTTCCCTCTTTGTCTCGGCAGGATGAGCATCGAGGTGTATAAGGTTTCATCCTGCTGACTTGTTGGTAAAACTTCCGCGCCTGGTGCGGTTGCTCCCTGTACTTTTCTAGTTCACAGACTTGTTGGTTCTCCCAGGCTTCCTTTTTCCGTCTATGAAGTCGCTTCTCCGCTCGACGGAGTTCGTGATAAGTCTCTGCGCGTGCCCGCGTTCTTTGAGAATGCAACATTCGTTCCGTTCCGTTGCTAGCTTACATTCATCGTCAAACCAGCCGTTCCGACTCCTTTTGCGACTGGGGCCAAGTATGTTTGTGGCCGTATCCATGATAACGTTCTTCAGGTGATTGTGAAGATCATTTGTTGATGCTTCATCTCCAGGTCCTCTGTTGACTGCGGCTATTGTGGCATCCATTTCCCTCTTATAAGTGTCGCGGAGGGTTGTGTTGTGGATGGCTTCAGTGTTCACTCTCACCTGATTGTCAGAGGGGATTCTAAGTGGTATTGTTATTCGAGCTTGGAGCACCATGCCAACGAGATAGTGATCCGAGTCTATATTGGCCCCCCTATATGTTCTGACATTCATCAAGGCTGAAAGGTGGCGGCGTTCGATCAACACGTGGTCAATTTGGTTGAAAGTGGTCCCGTCTGGAGAGGCCCACGTATGTTTGTGGACCGCTTTCCGCGCAAACCAGGTACTTCCAACAACCATTTTGTGTGACCCTGCTAATGCAATAGTCCGCAGTTTGTTATCATTTGTTTTCTCGTGTAAGCTATGGGAGCCAGCGTATCGCCTGAATACGGGCTCCTTCCCTACTTGGCTGTTAAAATCCCCAAGTATGATTTTGATATTATATCTGGGACAAGCTTCGAGGGTTCGTTCTACTGCCTCGTAGAAGGTATCCTTCTCCGACTCTGCAGTCTCCTCTGTAGGGACGTGAACGTTTATGAGGCTTATATTTCTAAACTTGCCTCGCAAGCGCAGAGTGCATAGCCGTTCGCTTATGTTTTCAAAGCCGATAACAGTAGGTTTCATTTTTTGGCTGACTAAGAAACCTACTCCGAGCACATGGTTTACTGGATGACCGCTATAATATATGGTGTAGTGGCTCTTCTCCAGGAAACCGGTCCCTGTCCGACGCATCTCCTGTAACGCTGTTACATCTTCCCTATATTGGGTCAGGGTATCGGCTAGCTGCTCATCAGCTTTATCTCTGTACAGGGAGCGCACGTTCCATGAGAAAATGCGCAAATCGTTAATCCGTTATCGTTGCCGGGTTCGTCGTTGTAAGATCCATCCTATCCGAGACTCCTTTCGTGGCTTCGTAACATCGGTTTTCCGTGTGGGGTTGTCAGCCCTACCCAACCCCCAACCTGGAGGACCAGTTGGTACAATTTGTCCCGTTTTTAAGCGCGGGAGACTCGCCTTCATCCTTCTCCGTCTGCAGCTTTTCGTTAAGAAAGAGCTCCCAGTGGTCACCACGTGGAGGTGGAGATAGGGTTTGGTAGTAGAGCTGTTGGTGTTGGTTCAGCAGGCATTTCCCAGGTTTTATGCTCCATCGTGGGTACTAATCCACGTTTCGCCCTGGGACCTATACTACCCTTTGACCACCACACCCGTTGAAAAAAACCAATTCAGAACGCTCATTTGTTAATTGTAATGGTTTAAAAATTGAATTCTCAGAAGGCAGAAAAGAAAAAGCGGTGATTGGTTGACACTTCACACGACGTAATCGAGCGAGCAATTTTAATCTTATCTACGCGAAAGCATCCGGTTTAGTGTTTGTTACTTGTTACTTTTCAAGTAATCAATCATCGGGAAGTATTGATAGATCAAAGGATATCCGAGCCGAAGTTGAGCAGGGCACCTTGTATCTTATGGAGTTTTGTTAAAGTCTCTATTCTGGGCCCACAAGAAAACTCCTGGGCCCGGGAGAATTCACCCCCTTCGCTCCCCACTTGTCAAGCTTGGGTAGCAGTGGAGTAGCGCTTTGCTATTTGGCAATAATGTGGTCAAAGTAAGCCTGTAACCAGCCATTAACATACGGTAACTTTCGAGAATTTTGGAATAATATGAAAAAACCGAAAGAGAGTGATAATTGTCTCACTAACAGAAACCCAGAAAGGAGATTATATATCTACAGGCTTCAGAGCCACCTGATTTTGCCCTAACATTTCCAAGCGCATTTTCATGCACTAATAATACTAAGCCAATATGTGTTATTAACTGTTTCCGCTTCTGACGTTTCAGAAGGTCTTTCAAAGTGCCTTCGGTTTAAGTCAGTGGAGGATAGCAACTGCATATGAAGCACAGGGCTATCTCCTGCTCACATTGGCTACAGAAAGTCGAGTCTACCATGATTTTTTCGGATGATTCACGGGCCAATAAGAAGGATTTTCTAGCGGCCCCCGCTTTCTTTATATAGATTTTTCCCTTTGGAGTTCAGATTTGACCGCTCGGTTCTGCAAACTATTGTGGCTCATTCCTTAACATTGCACCCAACAGTACATGACATTATATCAAAAGTCGACTCTAGTGCTACCATTGTGAGGTAATCGGTTATGCTCTCCATATCTAAGGATACTGTAGTGTGCTGGCACTTACATCAGGGACCTTTCGTTCAATCGACCGGTTCTAAGTAGCACCTGGTCAACGTTTTTCACCTAGATTTAGTATAGCTTTGAATGCTGCTCATTGAGGGGAAATCGGTGATTCGCGGGATCCGAACGGGCTGATGAAGTGGAGAGATTGATTAACTGAATTCGGAGGAGTCCAGATTTAGAAGCAAAGTTATTCGGTGTGTCTGTGGGTGAACCCGGAGAACTCTAGGATGAAATCACTCGTTTTTTTCCGTTTTCGAGTGAAATTTCAGAAACAGGATATCGACATTCTTCGCCATCGCCTCCTGAAATAGGATTGAAATTCTCCTTGTACAACTTGAATATGGAATGTTTGCGGAAAGTCAGAGAAAGTCAGGTGATAGGGATCCGTGCAGCGTGAGTAGAAAGGAGAGTCCTAGCTTGGCGGTTAGCAATTGTTGAATTTTCGTTTTCGTCAGTGTTATCACAATCTCCGCAGATGCCGGATTTTATCTAATACTAGCACTAAGAGCAAAATCTATGGTAGAAAAAGAAGACGAGGCAGACCCTGCCTGAGATGGAGCGATGGCGTAGGTCAGGACGCCAGACAACTTTTAGGGATATCGAATTGGTGAATCTCGGCGCAAAACCGCGATGTCTGGAGTTCTTTATTAAGGCAGGCCTAGAGCGGATATCGGTTGTTGCGCCGTTGATGATGATGATGATGATAACTAGCACTAAGTGCCAAACATTGAGGTTCGGACGATCCTACCTATTTAAAAGGTGAAGGGGTTCTGGTGATGGTGGCCGGCGGTAGACTAGTGAGAGAATCCGTCGAGAACCCCCCACAATATCGAGCATATATGCAGAATGGTGTATTTCAGCGTAGGTTTAACTAGACTGTATGCCCATGACATGAAGAGAAACCCTAAGGGATTTAGGTACAATACCTGTAAGTGACAATATTATGGGGCCTACAACCACTTTGTAGAAACGCCAAATTTCTTTGAATTGCCGAGCCAGTAGCTCATAACTCACCTTCCTCACCCGTTAGACTTGTTGTGTGATACGGAGCGATCAGTTAGAATTTGCCGATCCCAATACATGCTGAAAGCAAAACTATCGGCTACTGTATGCGGCTCATATAGATAAACCGGACATGTTCCCGTGATAAGCCCATGCTTGTATGCAACGGTGTCATAAAGGTTCAGCCAGAAATGGGAAAGTCCAACCTCTCTAACCACACATTCTGAACTGATCGTTCTCAACCCGTCTTTCATTCATCGATATGCTCTTGGTTTGACTTCACTCGACCCCGAGGATTGAAAGATCGATCGTTCAAGTTAAATGGAGTCACCCCCCAGTTTGCCTTACAAACATTCGCATGCAAGAGACTCGCCTGCTCTTTTCTGTAAAGATAAGTGCGTAGCAAATTGACTTGGCGGTGATGTTGTGCTTCAATATCAACCATACCCCTGCCTCGGATATCTCGAGGCAAGTTCATCTACTCCACGGCAGAAATTGGGTAATGCATTCTCTTGAACGCATATGCCAAGGAAGGGATAGCGGATATGTTCAGTACGCTTATTTTGTTCCTCCCCGAGAGATGCCATATTTTGTTGCGAGACCGTGCCCTCTAGCATCATTCAGTAGTCATGAAAGGGCGTTCAGTGTGATACACAACTCTTCTTCTTTTTCTTCAGCCTTTGTCTCGTTCACAAGCGGGGTCGGCTCGTCGTGATCGGCTTCGCCATTTGGCTTCATCGAATGCCTGATCTGGGTGCAATCTCGAGGCTTTCAAATCCCCATCTAGCGTATCAAGCCACCGTTGTTTAGGTCTGCCTTTTGGTCGTTTACCATCGACTTCGATGTTCAGACCAATCTTGGCAAATTAATTCTCGTTGGCACGAATTGCGTGACCATACCATCGAAGACGCCTCTTTCGCAAATTTTCCACGATCGGTGCAACCCCATAACGATCGCGGATATCCTCATTTCGGCTGTGATCTAAACGTGTGACGAATTGCGAAGACGCCTCTCTCGCAACTTTTCCACGATCGGTGCAACCCCATAACGATCGCGGATATCCTCATTTCGGATGTGATCTAAACGTGTGACGTCGCTAGTCCAACGTAGCATCCTCATCTCCATTACCGCAAGACGCCGTTCATTGTCTTTTATAGTCGGTCAACTCTCAGGACCATAGAAAGCTGCTGGACGGACGACATTGCGGTAAATTACACAACTGAAGAAATGAATTCCCCTGGAAGATGGCTCTCTGTATGCGGATGTGCTCTCAGGTGTAATAACCGCATTGGAAAAGGGTGAAAATTCCTCCGGCGGACTAATGACCTGGTTTAGGATATGTGCCAACTGATGATGATGATCTTTTTATACCAGAAATTCTGTTCTCGATCCTGGCCAGGATCCCCCCAGTTCTTCGAGCTGTTTATGACCCGTCGATCCATCAATTTTTCTAATGTTACCGAAAAATTTAATGTCCGGCATTGTGGCGTGACGACTGCTTCTGTAACCGAAAACTGTACTATCTGGGCGTTGGCTCCTAGCGTCTGGAGTAACTTTCGCCATATCGTCGCAACCGACCGCATACGACAGAAAAGTTTTTAGTGTGTCCAGAATTTCACATAGTTCCGCTAAATCTACTACATTTATTCTCCACCCGTCTGCTGGCATTGCCAATGCTGATTTCGATCAACCTAACAATGTCCTGCTACAAAGAGTCACGCCGACGTTCCAGACGAATTTTCTATTGTGAATCTCTGAACGAAAGCAAATCTTTTGACCATACAATCTTACAACCGCAACTACACCAAAATACACAAGTGATTGCAGCTGTGGCAGTGATATATCAGAACACAGTCGAGACGCAATCTCATCATTGATATGGGATAGAATTCTCGGAGGTTCTGGAGATGCATAGAGCCTCGTAATACCCGATCTGCGCAAAGTATTCCTTTCCAAGAATTCTATACACGCTTTTTGGATTTCGTCCCAAACCTCGCTGTCTATGCAGACCTGCTGAAGTGGTCGCCACAGACTGGCGAAACAGCTAAAGTAGGCAGAACCATGCTCCTGGTCATCGTGACGCTTAGACCACGGTATATTTAATAAGTAGTTAAGTCCTTGATTGCTTTACGTAGGTACCTGTCGTGGAGACTTAATCCTACGGTCTTCTTAAGACACGGATTGATTTTGTGACCACAATCAGAGCCCCACTGAGACAAGCAACAACGGTACCAGTCTATACCAAGTGCATGACTTAGCATTCATACTGGTGGATGCAAGACCTACCTAAATCTCTACCGAACTAAGGAGTACGACACCCGTGTTGAAACGCAACACCACGCCGAGGCCCGAAGGTATCTTCTCGCTTGAGCATAACCAGCAACCCGCATGAAGCTCCCACTAGGGGGTCAACCGCAAATAACCGAGCCGTCCTCACATACAACGGGAGTTCACCCGAAGTATGAGAGTCCAGGAGCTATCCCGGTTCCCATTTTACCAGTATACCCCTGGTAAGGTTTCGTGGCCAATTACCACTTCAGATGAGTCCCCGTGCAGACTCGGGTCTGATCGCCCTGATTAGGCCTTTGGAGCATTCTCCTACTGCATCACGGCCGGCAAACCAAAGTGAGTACAGCATCTCCCGGTGCCACCACTATGGAGATTCTCCTCGGCCATTTGGTTTTGGTTTGGCCGACAGGGTTGCCGCCACCTCTGAGCACCATTTAATAAGTAGTGCCCACACTCAATGGACCGGACTTGCGAATGTATTGGTGAAGTTTATCCGTACAGACCCTAAGCACTAAACCACATCTAGATACTGCCAGATGTTAGGGCCTACCATGTGTATGGATAAGCTTTCCCAATACATTCGCAAGCCCGGTCCATTGAGTGTAGGCACTGCCTGTTATATATACTGTGCCTAGACGTAGAACCCACCCACAATTAGCGGTTTCGACGCATCATCATCATCGTAGTTGTTATCGGTTGTGATTTTCGACCCTAGATAGGAGAAATTATTAACGGTCTCAAAGTTGTATTCTCCCGCCGGTTATCCGAACTTTAAATTCCTCCTCCTCATTTTTTGCCAGGTGTGGTGATAACTTCACCAGTAAGTAATCTACACGCCTAAAAGGTTTGTGCGCTCTCCTCACCTACCCCCCGAGACGCTACGGTGGTCTGCAGGAGCTATCCATCCCTCTTCCTTTCATCGACTATGGCTATTAATATTCTTATATACACATAAATGCCTTGCAAAAATTGATCGACGACTAATTTATAATTTATAATGCTGCAAATTTATTTGTTAAACAAAATGTGTAATTCCTTCAGATGAAAATGCTTGATCTTAAAAGCCAAGACTTGATATCATGACGCTCTCTTCCTCGTGCCTCTGCTGGTGTTCACCAAGGAAGCACCCTCCCGCCATTGACTTTTGACCTTGTCATGATGTCGATCACGTGGAATGTTCAACATCCAGCAAACTACACTGCTCTATGCATATGTTTTTCTAGCGCCTCAAAAAAAAAGCTGACTCCACCAACTTGGCCCAAGGGGGAATCATCATCTCACGCAGCACAATAAAACAGAATCTTTGGCGAACATCCCCAGCGAAATAGGTGCTACCACTCCGAGTGACAGCGACCCCTCGAAAAGTGAGCATCAACACAAGTAGGATGAAGCTGCATTCCACAACTGGCGAGACAAGGATGTTGCGTGATATTGTGTGGGACTAGTAATGTAACATGTTGAGGAAGGAAATGAAAGATTCGCAATCGATATAGGTTGGCACCCATTGCCGAAAAATTGCAAGAGACGCGAAGACCAGATAAATATTTATTTCATTTCCAATTACCGACGCATCCTCCGTTGCACCAAAAAACGCGCAACTGCAGATGGAGGAAATAAACCTTGCATTTCTGAGATAAGTTGAAACAGTTGCACACATCCACATCCATCCTGGTTACGGATTTCATACAAACCAAAAATTGGATTTTAAATATTTTTCCCATTTGCGAATCACTTTTAATGCAGCGAGAACCGAGTTACCCTCGCAAAGTCGTTTTTTCGAGTTCAATGGGAATCAGTAATCCTGAATTCGCCAAGAGGAACTAAAGTATCCTCAATTGGTCGACGTACAGCGCCATCTCTTCGTCAAAACTACAAACCAGCTGCACGAAAACTACCTGAAAACCAGTCATTGAATGATACAATTTTCAAAAAAGTAGACGTTAGATGGGAAAGTGATAGAGAGGCAACAATCCGTAGAGTGAGACAAAAGATCCAAGAGTCATTTGGCTTTCACACGGTGATTCCTTGCTTTCACGAATTCCATGTGGAAATAGCCGGTTCTTATTGAACGGATTCTGAGAATTATACCCGCGGAAAATACCCTAGAACCAAGTCAAAAAGTTTGTTGTTTGTGAAAATCTCTAAGCGGTGTACAAAATGAATATCCAATTGGCTGAAGTACTGGAGAAAACCGTGTCTCCCGGTAAGTGGTTGCAAATGACGTTTATTCCGTGCGGCCCTTTGGCGTTGGCTCGGTTTGCCGCGGCGAACGTTGGATTTCGCACGCAAAATCGAAGATTTTAGGCCGGCCGCGGCGGAGAGAGAATATCCAGCGTAATAGGTTACGTACGCAAATCGCAAAAATGGCAGTAATGTCGACGCGAAAATCTGCCATTGACAGGTCGATCTTGCGATTTCTCCGATCGGTGGCGGGAATATTTCACTGCCCACGATCGCCGCTGACGACCCCGACGGAGACTGAGCTGCGTTTCTGAATTTCCATTTCAGACAAAAATGAGCTGGAGGCTGCGCAAAATTACCTGGAGCAGGCGGCGGCCACGAATCTTCCAGAGTTCCTCAAGGCCCTATCAGACGTCCTTGCGATGGTGACAAACAGCCCCGTGGCGAGGACGGCCGCCAGCTTGCAGTTGAAGAACCACCTCACCAGAAAGGACCCCACATTGAACGAGGAGTACCAGAAACGGTGGCTGACATTTCCGAGCGAAACCCGCGAGTACATCAAGAAGAACGTAAGTAGCCTGGATTTGCTATCATTGGGCTGGGGACTAGCGTGCTGAAGCTGCACTTTTTATTTGCTCGCAACTCTGCCACTACAGGCTCCATTTTTCGCTTTAATAAACAAACGCCGATTTGTTATTATAACGGGCTTTTCTGTTGAAACAAACTACACTGATTTATTGTTAGCGAGGGTGGGAGAACACTCTTGATTTATCAGCTCCAATTCACTAATCTTAGCTGGTCATGAGATTTCTGTATTGATTATAGGGACAATGCAAACGCAGCTGCCCTATGAGTAGGGTCTGATGTCGCATTGATCCCATAACCATGCGGACCGAGTGGAATGCAATTTTTCTAAACATTGAAGTAATGTATTGAGTGAGGCGGGTCTTTAGCAATTTCTATAACAAGTCTTGCTTTTTGCACTGACACGGAGATTCTGGAACTTAAATGATCTCAGCGTTTGGTCTGGTATGAAGAAAGTGTAAACAAGTCGGAGAACTGGGGCTCGGCGCTTCAAACCTACCTGAGGGAAAGGGTTCTGTGTTTCCTTATGTAAATATCTTGAGGGAGATTAAGCCTGTCTTTTTTCCTTTGGACTACTTGTTTCTGGGGCTGAATTATGCCTTCAATGACTGCCAAGTGGTTCACTACCAACGTTGGCGGTCGTTAGACTCATTTATAATTAACATCGTGTCAGGGGCAATTTTTATAGTGATAGCGACTTCAACTTAATACATGAACATTTACTTAACACAAAAGAGATACAAAAATCAAATATGTGCATAAAATGTAATTCTAAGGAATTAATAGTTAAATCTTATAAGAAAATCCCTAAATTTCAAAGTAGTATTTTATTTTTCCTCAGTTTCCAGCTTTGGATAATGCCGAGGAGTTTCGTTTTCTCTTCAAGTGTAACCTATGAACTGCCACTTCCGCCCTCTAATCAACACACCTACCAGCGACTCGTCCGAAATTTTCTCAGGCTAGAGAACAATAAGAAAGACGAGTAAAATTGCGAACTCTTAGCTGCGTTCGAGCCAAGAATCCTCTGAAGAATTGTTGGCCCCCTATATATTAGAGATATAGAATTGGTGGACCTCGTCGCAAAACCGGGATGTCTGAGGTTCGTTACTAAGGCAGGCCTAGATCGAATACCGTTTGTTGGCGTCGTTGATGATAATGATGAGAGTACACCGATGACAATGCGGAGACAGGTGTTGATGAAGTCTCCGGCTTTTGAGAAACAGCGGTGGTAACTTTCCGTTTGTACGGAACAACCTCAATTTGAACTTGATGTTGAGGTATCTGAATTTCCAAATATTAAAGAAATAGCGAAAGTAAAATCTAGCGCTGTTAGTGCATCGAATTACATCGAGCTCGGTGCCACTGGCTGTAGAAAAAAGCTACCAAGATAAACGAATTGATGGACGCTCTCGATAAGCTGCCCGTTAATGTAGATAGGAAGAGTGCAATGACGAGACAGCGTGAGAACTTTGGTTTTATTTGTTTTCAGTCGCGCTCCTTTCATTTTAGTTCAATGTGACCACCTTTTGCCTTGAATATGGCCTGCAAAGGGTCTAAATCGAGTTGCCTGCTCCACGAATGTGATCTTCCGGAATTTTGGCTCATTCCTAAATTATCACTTTCTTCATAGTCATCGCTGCTCATACAATTACTTGATATGGAAAGTTACTTCGGGTGGCTATTCGTAGGCTCAAATTGTTGTAGATGTGTTCCGTCATGTATTCACGATCATTTTGAGGTTTTATGGACTGCTCAATAGGGAAATTTTCCTCATCAGAAAACACAATGTTCGGAAATTCACCACATTCGTACAAGCGGAGCAGCTCCTCTGCACTTTCCAGTGTCACTTTTCTTTTTGCGTTGCTGTCAGATCGTGTGCTTTTTGGAACTTGTAAGGCTTGACTTTTTCATTTTTCAATATTCTTTGCATGTTTTGCCGGGGAGTTTCAGTTCTTTGGCTATTTGACTACCCCTAGGACTTGTAATTCGTTCAAGCCGAACCTTCACTTTCCGTACCATTTCAGGCCACGACCAAAGCGTTTGGCAATGCTACCAGTCTATTGTAACGACTTATGATACGACAGACAAACATTTTATTCTTGTTGACACACTGTGTGTTGAGCTTACACACAATGTCTGCTGCGTTTAAATTCTATTTCTAATTACTTTTGTTTTATAAAACTTAGACGCAAGTGCTTTCGATGGCTTGTACACAAACCAATGTTATCGTAGCTGTCACTATCGATTTGCCAGATAAACCGATCTGAAGTTGGTTGGTTCAATCGCGCCACCCTGTAGTCGGTGTGTCAGGAAGATGTCCTGGTCCATCGAGTCCTCTAAATCCTCTGGACTGGAGAACTTCACCGATAATAAAAAGAAATTATATAAGCGACAGAATGCAACCTTGCCGTATTCCGCATTGAATATGAGTTTCTGAGAAAATTTACCTCAGTGAAAGATATGACCTTTTGCGGCAACATACGTCGCTTTGAAAGTAGCTGTTAGCTTCTCTGGAATGCACCTCTTGCGTAGAATATTCCATATAAACTCCGAGTTGGCGTTGTCAAAAACGGAGATTGGAACTTCGAACAGTGCTTCAAAATCATGTTACGAAGCCTGCTTTCTGTTGGTCAAAATTTATAGGTATTTAATGCGTTCCAGGATAATTTGAGGTATTACCTTTACGATACCAGTGAACATTGTCGCTTTTTTTCGGAATTTATACAAATAAAGATTCCTCCCCTAAATCTCACTGTCTTAGCTGGTTTTAACCTCACGATTCCAGTCTGTATCGCTGAAATTCTCACTGAAGTTGGAGCTGGGGAATATTCTGTCCTCGATATCGCATTCGAGGAGCGTTCTCACATTCCAGAATCCAATCATAAACCATTGACGAAAACAAAAAGTCGCATCCGAAGGATAAATCCGTTTCCGAATCATAAGAAAATTCGAGAATTGCAGGTTGCAGGTCCCCTTTGAGACGCCAAGGTATTACACGGCCACACGGACTCAAAAATCCTTGCACCCCGTACATTCGGCACTATTAGCATTGCTGCTTGTAAATTAGCGATTGGATAATTTCTTTATAATTTCGTGGCATCCAATGTTCAATCTTCATATAGTCCAGTAGCTGAGGAAAATCTAGATTATACCCAGTTCCTAATAAATTTTGCCAAAGTTCTTCCGCCTCATTTTCGTTCTTAAGTCCATTTTACACTCTTGGGCAAAAATTCCAAGTACTTCCATGAACGCATCACAATTTTTTTTGTATTATAATTTATTTTTATGGCAGTTATTTTAATTGAAAATGCCAGCCCAATTACCATACCCGTTAAAAAAAGAAAATTCGGGACACTCATTTTTTAATAACAATGGTTTAAAGTTGAATTCTCACAAGGCGGAAAAGAAAACGCGGTTATTGGCTGACACTGACATCACGGACCGAGCAATTTGAATCTTATCTTCATGAAAGCATTCGGTTTAGTGATTGGTACTTGTTACTTTTGAAGTAATCAATCAGTTTTGACCAGGAAAAGGGAAATTGTTGCGCGAAAGGACAACCCTTCAATGTACCTTACGTTTCGGCAGTAATGGTATAGCAAACTCTGGCAAGTACAATGGCCCCGAAAAGAAAGGTGTCAAAATGGAAAGTTCAATTTATTGTTTACCGCATATTAATTATAATATCTTATAGAGACAATTCATTGGAGGAAGTGCAGTTATTGTGCAAGGACAATGTTTACACTGTTTGGGGGAAATAATGCCCAAACACAGGTATACAAGGAACCTCGCTCGCATCTTAACCTGGGCGGCGATAAAAAGTACGTTTCTGAAACCTTCAAATTCAGCAAAAAAAATGGATTTGTCTTGGGCCGGAACTCTTGCATATAATTCACACAGTTCCAAATTTGGCTGTAATTACAATATTACACCTGTTATAGACTGTATTATTTGCCGCGTCACGTTTTGTTATTATGTCAGCTTATATAACTTTTTGTAATAATGTACACAGAATGAAGTGATTTGTTTTATTTGAAATCAGTATGTGCTAGTTTGTACTTACTACTCATTCACATTGATCTTAACCTGAAAGATGGAATAGAGGATATATGGGATAGGTGGAATGAACTAGGAAGGGTACTTTGCGATAGGAAATGCCTTGTGGCTTTCAATGTTCACATTTTCTCACAAAAAACACTGGAGTTGTTCTCTTTCTTTCAAAAAAACTCTTAAGGAGTTGAAAGACTCTTTCCAACTGAATTTGTTCCTAGCCATACTATGGCTCCCGGTCTATTGTTTCCTGCACGTCATACTTTAGATAATTGTCATTACTTATTTTGCTAATCTTCCTAAGGAAAGGTTTGCTGTAGACATGATTAAAGTCTGTTGAAAGTTTTCACAGTTGCTACAGTATTTGTTGAGATGAAAGCTGGTATTTTAATGGCAGTTCCGGAAAGATTGCCGCGAAATCTTTGCCTTTTAATCTGGACGTTGCTTGGTATTCATCTTGCCAGACCTTCTTAATTTTATTCTGCACCATCCATAGTAAATCCCAAGCTGCGAAGAATGAAACCATGATTCTTCTGCTGATTAGGGCGGCCTTTCCTACTTAGTATACCATCTTGTTCAACATAAACTCCACTTTTAGCTGGGCTATTGCGTTAAGGGGGTCATCCCGTGTGAAGGCCGTTTTTTTTGCCTTTTTTGAAAAATTATTTTGGAGGACTGGATAAAGATAGAAACGTGATTTTTTCACCATATGTTTATTGATATCTCTACTATGTGTGATATTTTTCAGCTTGATATCATAGCTAGTTTTCGAAATACATGTCAATTTATGCACCCATCTCCAAAAAAAAGTGTTTTTCTGCTGCCACGCTGGAGGGCGCTGTGTTCATCTGAGGAAAAAAAACTAAACGGCATTTTAATGTGAACAATATTCCACGGTCCGGAAACTATGATAATTAGAAAATATTAAAAGGTAAATTTTTGGTGGGCTTTTAAACTTGATTTTTTGGATTTTGGTATTTTTTTACGGCTTTTTTTATGAATAAAGAAAAAACTACCCGTCCGATTGCAGTTATCCTAGTTTGCGGAACGTAGAAATATGTATTAAAGAAGTCGTGAAAATTTCAAAGAATTTGGTTGGATAGATTTTGAGCTATGGTGGCAGCCGATTTCCAAGATGCAGTTTCGAGAAAAACGCATTTGAAAATTTAAATGTGATTAACAACAGTAAAATTTTAACGCACCATTAATCTGCTATACTCGGTCCATAGAGAGCACCCTCCATTTCTTCAAAAAAGTTTTGTAAGGCCGATTGTTGCTCTCTGGTTTCAACTCTGACTCTTTTAGCGAGGTCAGTCGATCGTCGTTCGGACCGCCAAATTTGCGCTTTATTACGGTGGTCGACATAAACCTGACATATGTGACCAACTTGACATCCCATTGTCACTAGGATTTTGAGAATATCATTGAATCCTTCATTGAAAATAATTACAGCCAGAAAAGTGGCTATTTCTACGACCTTGGCTCCGGAATGAAGGTGTTTAGGGGCGAAAGTCCAGATCAATCCATTTAACGACTCATTGTTATTCTGGGTCTCTGCTCCCAAGCATCTGTTCAAGAGATCATCTCGTGACAAATCTTCGTAGATTGTTTTGATGGCTGTTTGAACTTCTTCAGTCAAAGGTGCCTTCTCGTGGTGGAAACTATCCAGTTCTCCTTTAGCTTCCGCTTTGCGCCATTTGCATCAACTGTCCTCGCCTGCTGGAGAATTTTGATGCTGAGGATTTTCGTCTGTAGAACATTTATGGAAGAAAGTTGTCCAAACTTCTTGCTTCATTCCTTCTATCGAATTTGCGTGTCGACGAATAGCTAGCCCAAAAAATGGATAATAACCTTATCAGCAATTTTTCCAGCCCCTTTTCCACCAATGCCTTCTTTGCATTTCTAAGCCGCGTTCCCATTCTCTTCTCGACATGTCCTACGCATTCCTTTTTTACTTCTACGTATATTTTATTATTTGCAGTAATTTGCAGAAATACCGTGGAAAACTCCAGCAAAATTCAATATACAATGTACAAAACTTGTCGCAATTGGAACATCCATGTTCATGCTTGCTAAAAGTTTCTTTGCTGATGCGAAGTCTTTCTTCTCTGATAAGTATCAATTCCCCTGAAATACTCGGTTTTTAGTGCGAGCATGACGTTGAACTTTATAGCGATCTCCCTTCGTACGATCCATATGAACACACAAACAACACAATACTTACAACAAAATATAACTGAGTATAGCTTGAAAGCCTTTCAGTGCTCACTCCATCATTTTTATTCGAAACAGTAAATAAGTTTAGACAATTGACTGGTTTTCCATCTTTTTATATTTATACCTGTGTTCGAATTTATAAAGCTCAGGTAAAAAACTAACAGGTCAAAAAAGATTCGATGCTCTTTCTCATCGAGTACTCTAGCCGCGGCTGCAAACTCCTTATCTGTTTAACCCTGTAATTTCTGAACGACTCGGAATATCGGAAAATCCCTTCGCCCACATATTCTCCACTATATATGCAAAAAAAAATCGATTTCTCCAACCCGACACACGGGATGACCCCCTGTTGGGAATCTGTAATTATTGCTATCTTCTTTTTTGATTTTTCTTTCGCCAATTGCATGGTCATCCTTATCCCATTTAGTTGAGCAGAGAGGACCGTCATTGCTTGCATCTTGTAGTCAGCTTTGACTCGAGGGTAGTCAGAGACTACCGCACAGCTGGAGCCATAGCCGGATCAGTTCCATATAGGGCAAAACCTGAGTTCGGTTATCTCATTTTGAGTTTTAATTACCCAGCAATTTGTATTCCCATTCCTTCCCTGCCCTGACCTACTCCAGATCAGCAGGCTTCACAGTTCTCTTCCCTCATAAATCTTGCTTGAAATGCTTATAAGCTTCCGACAGACTATTTTTGGTCTCAGATTTTCTATGGTCAAACTATAGGAGGAAGGAGCAGATCTATTGAGCCTTATCAGCTCCTTAGGGACCAATAATGTCTTTCTGAAGTTATGGGAGTTCGTCCGCCAGGGTCATATTAAACCCGAGCATGTCCTCAACTGCGACGCCACAATCGTTGCTATTGTATTTGGGTGGCGACAATAGCATAACTAAGCACTGATCTCACAATGGTCCTGAGCAGTTTAACGGCTCTCTTAGGTTTTAATCCCCATGAGAAACCTCTGGCAAAATTTAATACTCTCGAAGCCTGTTTCATCTTCATGATTGTATTATCAGTGTGGGTTCAGCGATAGGGATTTCGTAATTATCCTGCCCAGAAACGTTATCTCCGGTGTTTTAGAGGAGACTGATGTACCAAAATTTTACATGATTTGCCATTATTTTCCCTAAATGCATGACGCTCGACTTATCTCTGTTTACTGGGAGTTTCAGGGTGTTACATTTGTTCACAAAAAGCTTTTGTAGTTATGTTATTTCCTGTAACCATAGCAAGGGTGATAAAGTCATCTACGTATTGGCAGATCCTCAAAATGTAAACCTAACCGCAAAGAAAACTGAATTTAGCCTGGTGATGTTGGCCCACTTCTTACAAATATTTCCTTTTGGGACAGCAAAAAAAACTTTCAGCGAGGTTTTTACGGGATTATTTTTTGCAGTAAGTCGCAAAACAATATTTCACCGTCCTTCTTGACATTTCACTGGTGAAATTAATTTTGGCATTTTGAGGTGTTAATGAGCAACTGCCAGTTGGCGGTCTCCTGAAGTTATGACGTCAAACACAATGCTAAATCGCACCATGGAAATGATTTCTGCCATTAGTGAAAATAAGGCGGGGAATCTATTATTGCGATTTCGTTAGCCGATATGGCTGCCTAGATCATATCATTGGTTGAATTTTTGACATTTTTCAAATGCAAAGACGCAGAAATCGCTTGTCGTGTAAGCTTGCAATTTCACAAATTTTCATTATTCAACGCTGAAAGTTATCTTTTGAAAATGCTTCTACATATTGCTTAGTGCCCCGATTGACGATTTTAGTCGACTTAATTCCAGTTGCGATTGCCTATACCTAGTATTTGTCATAACTAACCAAAATGTCATCATCTTCAACATGACGCGCTATAGCTCTACCAAGGTCCACTTTCCCACTGATCTCTATGTTGGTTTTGTCTCTTTTAAAAGAAAAAAATCAGTTTCTTTCATCGTGAGAATGTCTCTTTCTTTCTCATTACTAATAACAACTACTCTCAATAAGCTTATTTCCATCACAGTAAAATCACATTATTCATAATATAATTTCTACAACAACCAGCCTGATTATCCCGCAGTATATGAGCGAAAACTAGTTCTTTCTGGCCCCTTTAGTTACACACTGCAGATGAGAGTTACAACTGGTTATTCCATGAGAAAATTCTTATTTTTTGCCAAGGTTTTCGAAGTAAAGAACTGCAGCAGACGTAATGCAGGAAAATAGCAGGTCCA
This sequence comes from Hermetia illucens, assembly GCF_905115235.1. Lineage (NCBI taxonomy): Eukaryota > Metazoa > Arthropoda > Insecta > Diptera > Stratiomyidae > Hermetia > Hermetia illucens. The sequence continues at coordinate 140,641,162 of NC_051849.1, read as the reverse complement.
ATTTGTCATTTTCGTTCGAGTTTACTGCATACTAAGACATCATGTGCAATCATTATCAAAGTGCAAAGTTTAGCCTACAAAGGCGGCCCATATGCACATATAAAAAAATTTTTTACCGTTTTTTTCGATGTAAAGAAATTAGTAAAATATTTGTTATTTATAATAAGGCACTAAATTGTGTGCGAACGAGAGCGAAAACAATACTACACATTTTTTTCTAAAGCGGACTCAAATCTATCTATTAGTCCTTTAGAAATCCGCCAAGTTGATAAAAAGTGGTTTTGAAGCTGTTATGTGTACCATCAAAATTTCCGCAATCGGAATTCATCCTGATTGTATTTTTAAACATTAATGCGAGTAGGATACACTATAATCGTACATCCGTATTACCATTCTATAACCGCCTCCGGGCAACGCACAACCCAAGAGCCGTGCCAAGGTTGAGGGGAAAGGATTGTTCGGGGCACCTGCGGCTAAGGGGCAACCGAAGTGGCAGCGGTCCTCGGACGATCCTCGACACAAAAGGCAGCAAAGAGGGCTCGGCCGGCAACGGCTAGGCCTTAATTGGCAGCCAAAGCTATCGAAGCCGATGAATGGGTCCTGTATGACGACTCTAATCCATCCGGTTACGATACTAAACAGTGCGAACAGCTTAGGAGGAAACTCCTAGCTGAAAGGACTGCATCCTCGTAAGGCATTAAGCTTTGCTTTGAGTCGGTAGGTGTATACCGTAAAATGATACGGCTACCTGTATTACTATAAAATGTTCTCCTGAGATGAATTTACGTTGTTTGCCAATGGAAGCGATCGACCCCGCTCCTGCATGGTAGTTTCAAAAGACTTCCAGGGTAATTTGGTTAACGACCTATGTGATGGCGATACCACATCGACTAATCTAACCATAAAAAGTCAACAGGGAGATAAAGAGATACTATGGTGCTCTGCATATTTCCCCTATGACACAGAAGACGTTCCCAGTGGACCCACTTTCTTCCTGACATCGCGGCTCTGGTCGGAGAGTATCAAACTATATCACGGATCACAGACGCATTAATTTCGTAATGGGCATGGATCCACCTTCACCCACTCCATTTCGGAATTCGCGGAAGACAGATTGGGTGATCTATAAAATAGAATTGAGCGCACGAGTCACGATCCCCCTGGGAAGCGCATCAAATCCATTGCTGGAATTGAGAAGACAACCCAGATGGTCACATCTAGCATGAGAGAAGCTTTCGAAGAAAGCTGTCCACTCAAGATGCCAAAGAAGGGTAAAACACCATGGTGGAACTCTGATTTGGCAAAACAGGAGAACAAGAAGGGTGCTCCTCAGCCGTGCTCTGAAGGGTGATTCAGGCGCTAGCTGGAATCGCTATAAAGAGGCGCAGAAGGCTCTAAAGAAGAGCATAAAATCGGCTAAACGATCATCATGGAGACACTTTTCTCCCTCCACTGTTGATAATGGATTCCCTGCTGTGGCTCCTGGAGGACAAAAAATTCTTCCTGCAAGCATTTGAGAACGGCCTAGCCGTAATAATTGGGATAGTGGTTTCGGCTGTGTGCAGCCAATGTGAGGAGGAGGAGGAGGAGACGGCCCTGCACTTTTTATGCAGCTGACCGGCCTCCTCAGATCTCAGACGAAGACACTTTGGAAAGGTTTTCTTCAATGAAGAATCTGCACACTCTCTGCCTCTGGGGAATGTGCTCAGATTCGATAAAGCCTGCGAATGCCGTAGGCGATTTACGGGGATAGTACAATCGCCTGAGTGCTCGGAGCTGCGACTTCCCGCAGTAACCTAAACTAATTAACTAACCATTCTATAACTTTGATATATAATTATTTATTTACAATTAATAAAATTATTTAATTCGCCCGCCTTACTTTTTCGAAATTGTTTAATTTTTTTTTTTTTTCTTTTGAGGAATTTGGATGTTGAGATACTTTATTAGTGCATGAATAAAATTACTTTATTATTATAGAAAATATCCGATATTAATTTGCAGAGATAAGGGCTTTTGTGAAAATGACCTCCACAAAATTATACGTTTTTCGTGTTTAAGATATACAATATTGGGTTGGATTGCCTTTCAACTTACTATTACTGTTCTGTTAGTGTTATTTAAGGGGAAGGGAAGGGTTCTTCATAAGATGGGACGGCATCTCTCAATAAAGCTGAGAAAGCTGAATTTTTTGTTATCGTTAATGTGCACATTCCAATCGATGGATAGTGAAACAAACCTAACGTATGATGTTAACAAATTTGCAAAGCAGACAATTCCTTGTTCAAAAAGCATTCAGGTCAACATCAAATTTGCGGTTAATGTCGCATTATGTGCGCAGAGTCAAATTCGGCAGCTCCCTGCAATGAAATTAATTCGATTCGTATTGATATACTGCCGGACGTATGGACAAACGGATTGCTAAAGTAACATTGTTAAAAGATCTTAAATTTTGAAAGTACCTGCGTTGATTGATGAAAAGAAAGCGTAGAGATTCGAATTTGCGTATAACAATTTACATACAAATTGTCTTAATGTAATTAATTTCAACGTTGAAGTTTACTAGGGTTAGTTACTTGTTGTTTTTATGGTGGTATAAATCTCTTAGTTAGATGATAACAAATAAATTCTGGATGGGACAGATGGATTTAAAATTTGTTGTCGTGAATTGCGTAGGGAATCAAGAATATTTTCGCGTTATGACGCCTATGGCGACTCCCTTATGATATGGTCTGTAGTATGCATATAGGACTTTTTCGATGCTTGCTTGCTTCTACTTTTAGGGGAACACTTGCTTTTCAGCAAGAACATGACATTGCCCTTTTACCAAATGCTACTAACCATTGGTGTCAATCAGCTCAGATTTCTCTACTAGATTGACCAGCATAGTTCTCTGATCTAAATCGAATTAAGAAGAATTGAGCAATCCTTGTTAAACGTGTCTACGCTAATTATCTTCAAACCCAAACAATTTAAGAGTTTAAAACCTCAATTTAATTTACTTGGGGTGAACTAGACAATAGTTTGTTCCAACATTTAGTCCCGTCAAGGGATATTTCAGATAATATATTGTTATAATGTGCTCAATGTGTACAAAATTTATCCAAGCACTAAATTAAACATTTCATTAAGCAAATCTCATAAATAAAAGAAATAAAATGATAGTAATTTTCAAAAAATAGGAAGGACGTATATTTTTGAAGGAGTGTATAGATATGGTTTCCATTTACCCCTTGGTTGTGATATAGCGTGTCTACCGCACTTATGCGCTATTTTTCGTGGTTACCTAAAATGACCACCGACTTTACTCCGTTTGAATGCGTTGATGGTCCAAATGATTTCTTTTCTGCTTGGAAGACAAGTCTGTATTCGCATGCTATGCTGACTAGTCGTTTCATCCACAAGAGAAGGAATCTCACCAAATGTGATCCACGTCGGTTGCTCGTCATCGAGGATGAGAAGTCGATAGTGACGAACAGCTTTTTGTAAACACAATCGATGTATATCGATCTTCATCTACAAGTTAGAATATTAATTTTATTTTATCTTTTTGATTCAAATTTTCTTGTAGATTCTTGGCACACTAGGAACAGAAAACACGCGACCCTCGAGCGCGGCACAATGCGTAGCATATGTTGCAGTGACAGAACTGCCTGTCGGGGGATGGGATGATCTTATCGCCACATTAGTGAAAAAGGTCGTATCGGAAGGCTCAACAGAAAATGAACGAGAAGCAGCACTGGAAGCTATTGGTAATAATCAGAGTCCCGAATCTAGTTGAGTGTGTATTCTACTACCTATATTGTCTTTAAACAGGATATATATGTCAGGATATAGGACCGGGAGTCCTAGAACACCAAGCAAATCAAATTCTCACAGCGATTATACACGGCATGCGTAAGCAAGAACCCAGCAATCATGTTCGGCTCGCTGCTACGAATGCTTTGCTCAACTCGCTTGAATTCACCAAGGCAAATTTCGATAAGGACTCGGAACGTAACTACATAATGGAAGTAGTTTGTGAAGCGACACAATGCACTGACACTCAGATTTGCGTAGCTGCTCTGCAGTGTTTAGTGCGAATTTTATCACTTTATTATCAGTACATGGAACCATACATGGGGCAGGCATTATTCCCCATAACGCTTGAAGCGATGAAATCTGATAATGACCAAATAGCGCTGCAAGGAATTGAGTTCTGGTCTAACGTCAGCGATGAAGAAGTCGATCTCGCAATTGAGAATCAAGAAGCTACCGAAGCTGGACGTCCACCTACGAAAGTGTCAAAACATTACGCCCGCGGCGCTTTACAATACCTCACGCCTGTGCTCATGGATAAACTGACAAAGCAGGAGGAAATCGATGACGATGACACTTGGAATCCGGCGAAGGCGGCTAGCGTTTGTCTGATGTTGCTGTCGACCTGTTGCGAAGATGAGATTGTGCCACACGTATTTCCATTTATTCAGCAAAACATCAAAGCACAAAACTGGCGCCTTCGCGACGCTGCTGTGATGGTGTTTGGTTCAATCTTGGGTGGTTTAGATACCAATACCCTGAAACCATTAGTTGAGCAAGCAATGCCGACTATAATTGATCTGATGTACGATAGCAGTGTTATAGTTCGTGACACTGCAGCTTGGACAATCGGTCGTATTTGCGATGTAAGTTACACAGAATAATCAAAAAAGTTGCAAAACATATTTATGCAAATCACGTTAAAATTTCTGTTTTCAGATTATCCCAGAAGCCGTTATTAATAGTCCGTTCTTGAAGTCATTATTGCAAAGTTTATTACACAGTTTGAAGTCGGAACCAAGAGTTGCGGCAAACGCGTGCTGGGCTTTCATTGGGCTCTCGGAAGCTGCATACGAAGCTGTTGAACAAAATGAGGGGAACACGCCAGAGACCTACTGTCTGTCAGAATACTTTGAGTACATTATAACTCAGCTTCTAGAAACTACTGATCGTCGAGACGGTGCGCAAGCCAATCTACGCGCAGCTGCCTACGAAGCTCTGATGGACATGATCAAAAATTCACCGAACGATTGCTACGTAGTTGTCCAAAAGACGACAATGGTTATTCTTGACAGATTGAACCAAGTCTTACAGATGGAAAGCCACTTATCAAACCATAATGACCGCCATCAGTTCAATGATTTACAATCTCTACTGTGTGCAACGTTGCAGTCGGTGCTGCGCAAAGTTGAACCTCAAGACGCTCCAAAAATCTCCGATGCAATAATGACGGCTTTGCTTACAATGTTCAGTTCAAGTTCTGGTAAAGTGGGCGGAGTGCAAGAAGATGCTCTCATTGCTGTTTCGTCGCTTGTTGACTTGCTAGGAGAGCAATTTATCAAATACATGGATGCATTCAAGCCATACTTGTATATGGGTCTGAAAAACCACCAAGAATATCAAGTGTGCTGTGCTGCCGTTGGCCTAACGGGAGACCTTTGCCGCGGACTGAAAATCAAAATATTACCTTACTGCGACGAAATCATGACTTTGCTATTGGGCAATCTAGGAAATCCGTCATTGCATCGGTCGGTAAAACCGCAAATTCTTTCCACGTTTGGAGATATGGCTTTGAGTATTGGCTCTAATTTCATCAAATATTTGGTTGTGGTCCTTGAAATGTTGCGACACGCCTCTCAGGTTGAAGTGAATCGAAATGACTTCGAAATGGTAGAATATCTGAATGAGTTACGCGAAAGTGTGCTGGAAGCGTACACTGGTATAATCCAAGGACTGAAGGGCGTAGATAAGATACCAGGCCCCGATGTTTTCCAGATTGAACCACATGTCCCACATATAATTACATTTATTAAAACGATTGCTCAAGATGAGGAGGTGTCAGATTCCATACTTGCAATTACAGCTGGTTTAATTGGAGATCTGTGCTCGGCATTTGGTCCGAAACTGTTGCCACTTTTAGACGTTGAACCGATCACAAACCTTTTGGCACAGGGTAAGAGGTCAAGAGCCAACCGAACGCGAACCTTATCCAGTTGGGCGACTAAAGAGATGAAGAAGCTTCACGGGGAGCAAAACAGGCACACCTAAAAATACGGTAAGTAATCAACTTCATTATTATTCTAGTCAAAGCGAAGTTTTCAATAATGTTTGCATCCGCGACAGTTGTACTCATTAGTAAATGAAATGTATTATTTTTTTAAGGTTTTATACAAACACAAAACCTTATTCAAATCGGTTCGATGTCCGTCTGTCTGTCACACCCGATTTACTCAGAAAGGGCTGAATCGATGGTTACAGAATTTGGTGGTAATATGTGGTCTGTGCGTCCTTTACATGCAGCGAGTGGCATCATTTTGTGTTGAATTTTAAGGGGGGCTCCCCATACATGCGAAAGGAGGGTGTACCTTTTTTTTCACACAACGTCGTCGGAATGTTTTCTGATATTGGGTGAAACATAGGGGAGATAGGGCACAAAATGTGTATACCCCCCACAAATAGATGCAACTGTATGAAATCTAGGCCACAACATAAATCCCATTCCGATATCTGCACAAATAAAGTTAATAGTGGGGTATTACCACGTTTTGGAAATTTACCGGAAAGCCTGCCTTAAGTTCATCTCAGGAGTACAAAATTTGAGATCAGCATAGACGGTAATAGCATAATCCTGAAAAGTTTGAAGGCAATCCTACCATTATTAACACTGTTATAGGAGGAGGAGGAGGTCAAAGTTTCGCATTTCAGGTGAATTTGTGGCACCCAAGACATGTATGACGTCATCGTATATAAAATGAACAATTATTTTTCGGATATTTAGTCGGAGACTGAAATAGATTTTGGAAAGAAATGAAATCTTTTTTTTTTTAATGTTAGAAATTTTTGGATAGATTTGAAAAGCAGCATGGTGATAAGTACACTGCGCCAAAAAGGATGGGTGCGCTTTCCAAAAATATCAATATTTACGAATAATTTGATTTATATCATTCTTCGAGCGCATATAATATAGCACAGTAATGTCAATGGGATCTATTCTGTTAGGACGAATTTTATTATTTCCCTGCCTATATCTAATATTTATCGTTTTCAGCTGTTGAATATTGTTTCCCTTCTGGGTAGACACGTCGACGTAGGTGTCGCAACTATTTTTGATTTTGTTGAGATTGAGAAGTTCGGTTGCTTTCTCTCGGAAAGAAGATTTTGTATTCCGGGAGGTTTCTGAAAAATGGGCGGCAATAGTCAGATATCTGTTGTTCGGCAATAGTCAGATATCTGTTGTGCAACTTTACATATTTATTAGCGTTCATTTTTCCACTATGCTAATTACGCCCCATATGTTCCTTAAAATCATTTCTTCCTTGCGAATGTTGTGATAATATCTTGAGCCATTTGAAGCCTCTAAATCAATTTGTTCTCTTCGGAAGAAATCACACGTCTCCACTTTCGTTTTTCCATTGAATACGCGCCTGCAAAACGCAAAACGCTGTTCCTTCTCAAGAACTAGCACCGAAGTGGTTTTTGCCTCAGTTTTGGGCGACGAATGAGTGATGACTTACGTTACATTCTGTAACGTTCCTTCGTTTCATGTCAGCTTATTTGCCAATTTGCTTTGATGTAAAGCCTCGTTCGCAATTTGACGTTTCTCGCGTGGCGATTTCGCTCGTAGTCGCCCTCGTGACTTTTCTCGTAATTCCCTCGATCGGATATTAGTGTGAAACACTACTGACTCGTTTTCTTGAGCAATATGGCTCAATTATTGCTCGCGGTAGTTTAGTTGTGTTCATTAAAGTTCCTGCTTTAATTTCTCACTTTTTTCGAGTTAACGCTGGCATCATAGGCAATTGCTTGCCATTTTGTTCATGTCAGGAGTCATCGAAAGCCGGTGGGGTCCCGCACACAGTTGGCTTGTTGGGGACCCGTGGAACAAAACAAAGTCTCACACGCACGTTCTAATAGTTCGTGTAATTTCCGCAAAACTTTTCATCTGGCATCGTAATTCCAAAATTATATTAGTTTCCGAAGAAATCAACATTTTATTTCGTTCTATTTTTCTTGGTATCAAAACTTTTTGTTTCCAGAGGCGTTTTTACACAATTCAAGAGAAATGCATTAAATCCTATCTTTGTTAAACAGCTAAGAATCACCACATTCGCCCTTAAAGTTCAAGATTTGAGAAAAATCAAATGATTTTCATGTAACAATGTCTATTTTGTTCGACCTTCCCAATTTTTCTGAATGCAGTAGTAGTCATTTTTACACGCACTGTTCATTTGCGTGGATAAGAGGCTGGGAAAAAAGATTTTGGCTGGATTGAGAATTTTAAAAAGTAGTACGAATTGAAGTTGTTCTGTAGATTCGTTGGCAATACTTTCGAAGCGTTGGTTGCAAATATGAAGAGTGCAGTGGTGAGCTTGAAGGAAGTGTTTCCAAAAGTTTACCTTCTCGAAAGTGGAGTTGGTTTGTGATAAGATTGAGGTTTGTTGGGTGATTTTACCGAGACGAGGGCAAGTTCCCTTGATTTCCCTAAGTTTCGGGGCTCAGTTCAATATCGGATCCGACCATTTTTATGTTAATTTTTTTCATAAATATTTTTATTTTATGGAACTCCATTTTGTTCATTAGTTCCTCCTTATTCCCTATTGTTTTCACCTAGTTATTTTTTTTTATCAATTCCTCCCTGTACCCATTTTTCCGGCTATATCAAAGTGTGCTTTGCTTCGGATGAAAATGGGTCACTACTATTGTTGGACCTGCAAATTATAAATAAGAACGATCCAAGTTTACAGGAAGCCTATAACAACTAGGCGATGGTAATAGTGATTGCGGCACATACTAAAGCACCGAAAATAGTGGCATATAATTTATGATAAAAATGGTCGGTTTCAGCAGAGATTACAATCAAGAAACAACTTAGTATTGAAAAGGCCCACTAAGAGAAGAGGAAAAAGTGGCACAAAAATTTACTATTTTTGACAGTGACTGTGACAAAATTTGCATAGTATAGACTGTAGAGTAGTCTAGAAACAAAATGCTTTAAGGAAAGTGGCGAAAGAATTTGGAATGACAGCCGAAAACTCCAAAGCGTTCATATCATTTTTTGTTGGTGTTTTTTGAACGCCTGGGTGCTATGTCCCAAACAAGGGGTCCGGTCCAACATCATGTCGATGTGGGCCTAAATCCCCCATATCCCAAACAATAAGTGAGGAATAGTTAATATCAAAGTGGTACTATAAGGCCAAGAGATTGTCCTTGGCAAAATATTCTCCACACTCTACGTGTTCATCTTTAGTGTCGTTTGAGTAATTATGACTGCCCTGATGTGCCAGAGATAGGAAGTTCTATTTCGGAAAATCTTCATGTCGCCAGGTTCCAAGGGGATTGAAATTAAAAGTAAGATTTCCAAAATCACCAGGTTTCATTGTTAAAAAACAGTGCAGGATTCTCAACGCTGAACTCAAATATTAATTGGCTGTAGGTTTTCACGTCTAAAAATCCACTCCCAAGCCCACATGAGTCGTGTTTTCACCCTTTCATTTTTAGAGTAATAACACAAGTGGGGAAACTGGGGGCCCGGGGCTTCAGCAATGAACATGTTTGTGTTTTCTTATGTGAGAAATCTTGAGTAAACGATACAGTGCACGAAATAATTATACTGGACAGTGAAAAAATTTATTTATTACAAAATCATTCATTTTCATTTTTTCGTCATTTCAATCAGGACCTAAATTGGCTTTACATAATAAAATAATAATCTACAACAGGAAAAATAATAAACCAACCAGTCGAACGACAAGTATAATTTTTTTCAAATAAATGACTCACTCGGCAATTTATTTCTGAAGAGAAGTGCAAATGTAAACGCACATTAAGACTCCCGAAATATTTGCGAAAATAAAAAAAAACCATGATGGAAGGGACAAGCTACATGTTTTTAATCAAACCGGCCGATAAATTTGTTTTTAGTATTGAGCCCCAGATAAGAAATGTGTAATTTGTGAATGAGTTGCTTCAAATCTGCCAGTGAGTGATTACGAAAGAGGCGAGCTACTACAAACGAGCGGAATCGACACAAAAGAGTCCACGATATCGAACAATTTTAAATGAATATCGGTATTGAGTGTTCATGCGATGTACTGCGGGCATGGTGTCGCGAATGCATTTTGCATTACATACCATATGCAGAAGTGTTGAATGTACGAATGTTCACAGTAGGATTTTGTGCTTTGTATATATCGAAACGATTGATCCTATAATGCCTTTTTAAAGTACTTGTATATGCATATACATTTTATTAACTAGCTCAATTTGTAGTGCTTTTCATGAAAAAAAACTGCACTCTCTTTGCTATATATGGGGTAAAAGTAATGCTAACTCTTTCTTATCGAACTCGTGACTGGCACATACTTTATTTTCCTGATTTTGTAGATCATCATCATCATCAACGGCACAACTACCCGTGTCCGCTCTAGGCCTGCCTTAATAAGGAACTCCAGGCATCCCGGTTTTGCGCCGAGGTCCACCAATTCGATATCCCTAAAACCTGTCTGGCGTCCTGGCTGGATTATCCTCATCCATACGGATAAAGTGATCCACCCACCGTAATCTATTGAGTCGGATTTTATCTACAACCTGACGGGCATGGTATCGCTCATAGATTTCGACGTTATGTAGGCTACGGAATCGTCCATCCTCATGTAGGGGGCCAAAAATATTTCGGAGGATTCTTCTCTCGAATGAGGCCCAGAATTCGCAGTTTTTCTTGCTAAGAACCCAAGTCTCCGAAGAATACATGAATACTGGCAAAATCATGGTCTTGCACAGTAAGCGCTTTGACCTTATGGAAAGATGTTCCGAGCGGAACAGTTTTTGTAAGCTGAAATAGGCTCTGTTGGCTGACAACAACCGTGCGCGGATTTGATCGTTGTAGCTGTAGATTTTCGACCCTAGATAGGAGAAATTATCAACGGTCTCAAAGTTGTAGTCTCCTATCTTTATTCTTCCCGTTTGACCAGTGTGGTTTGATGTTGTTGGTTAGTGGGTTTTCGGTGCTAAAGTTGCCACCATATATTTTGTCTTGCCTTCGTTGATGTGCAGATCTCACGCCGCCTGCTCGATCTGGATGAAGGCAGTTTGTACGTCTCGGGTGGTTCTTCCCATGGTGTCGATATCGTCAGCATAGACCGGTTGTTGGGTGGACTTAAAGAGGATCGTACCCCTTGCATTTATCTTAGCATCGCGAATCACTTTCTCCAGGACCAGGTTAAAGAGGACGCATGATAGGGCATCCCCTTGTCGTAGACCGTTGTTGATGTCGAATTGTCTTAAGGGTGATCCTGCTGCTTTTATCTGGCCTCGCGCATTGGTCAGGGTCAGCCTAGTCAGTCTTTTCAATTTCGTCGGGATACCGAATTCTCTCATGGTCGTGTACAATTTTACCCTGGCTATGCTATCATAGGCGACTTTAAATTCGATAAAAAGATGGTGCAACAGTTTTTCCTTCGCTTGCCGCAGAGAGAAAATCTGATCTGTTGCTGATTTGCCTGGAGTAAAGTCTCTTTGGTATGGGCCAATGATGCTCTGTGCGTATGGGGCTATTCGACCTAACAAGATAGCGGAGAATATCTTATAGATAGTAATGAGCAACGTGATACCTCTATAATTGCTGCACTGTGTGATATCTCCCTTTTTATGTATGCGACAGATAATGCCTCGTTGCCAATCGTCAGGCATTGATTTGCTGTCCCATACCTTGAGCACAATTTGATGAACCACTTGGTGTAACTGGTCGCCTCCCTATTTAACTAATTCAGCTATAATTCCATCGGTTTCTGGCGACTTATGATTTTTAAGCCGATGAATGGCACGGACTGTTTCTGCTATACTTGGTGGTGTAGAGGGCCAAGAAATGTTCAGATTCTCCTCTTAAACGCGGTATCGAAATTTTTCTTGCTAAGAATTCAAGTTTCCAAGAAATACATGAGGATTGGCAAAATTATTGTGAGACTTTTCGAACGGAACGGTTTTTGTAAGCCAGAATAGGCTTTGTTGACTGCCCACAACCGTGCGCGGATTTCATCATCATATAGTATGTTATCTGTTGTGATTTAGCCCTAGATAGAATAAATGTGCGTGTCGTTGTTTTATGTACTAAAATTGCCACCTTGTGCTTCCTCTTGCCTTCATTAATGTGCCGCCTGGTCGATCTGGATGATGGCTTAGACTTTCTACCACTGTTCTTCTCATTATGTCAGTATCGGCTGCATAGATCAGCAGTTGCGTGGACTTGGAGGGGGTGGTATTCTGACTTTTACCTCAGCGTGGTGAATCATTTTTCTAACTCCAGATATTGCCCTTGCGTTTTTCTTTATTCTCACAATTCAAACGTTGCGGTATACATAGTACAATTGTCGCGATGTATCTAATTTTGAAATTCATGCAAATATCTTTTTCTTTTCTCAATTGCAGGCATATTCAAAGACACGCTTGGCTGAGTGAAACGTAACCAAAACAAAAATGATTTCACATCTACCAAAATTTTCCCCATAATTTATAAATGTAATTAGTTAAACACAAACTTGAACAAAAAACACCAACCAGCAAACAATACAAAGAAAAACAACATCAATGAGAACGACAACGTTATTATTTTTTGTTTGAGCGAAGACGAGATAAAAGAAATCAACGCTTTTTAAAGAAAAAAGTTAATTTGCGCAGTCGTGTGTGATCAAGCATTAACCTTTTAAATTGTTTCCAAAAAGCGAAAATATCAACATTATCAATTTAAAACATTTTGATAAGCATACTATACTTAAAAATCTATTTTCATATCTTTTTCTTTTCTTTACGTTTATATCCAGAAACAAACAGATTTTTGCTTTGGAATTTATATCTTTCCTTCGTAACTATTCGAATTTCTCCGAGCGGAGCCGGAACCCATAATTTATTTAAAAGATAAAGAAAACATTTTTAATAAAAACTGATAACTATCGGTTTTAGGTAAAATGATAAGAATCTGTTTGTTGGTTTTATTTTTAGTTTTTTCTTTCTATGCGTTTCTATTTGAAGAGAGAGAGAAGGGAATGAGAGTGGAGTGAATGTCTCACAGTCATGATGAGCATAATTTATTCAATAGGCACGAAGTAGTTGACTGCATTGTCACTGGTCGAGTCCTTCAATATTGGTCATCTTTATCGTTGCATTTGTTTTTCTGTATTATTTGAATGCCGATTCAGAATATAAAATATGTAAACGTCTATCTGATGAATTTTTCTTTGCTTCTTTGTGTCTACCAAAAAAGATTTCGACCGGGTACTTGAAAGAACAGCCCAAGTACCAAAATGCAAACACTATGACTTCCTTGTATTGCGGTGCTTCGTGTTGATTAACACCTTTACAAATTGGAGTTTGTCCCAAATTTTCGACAAAAACATGCTACTTTTGTCTTGTTTTTACCTTAAACGGATTGAGTGCTCTCTGACTACTTTTCTCCAAAAATACACAACTGGACAAACTCGCAGTGATATTGGAAAATGATAAAAGTTGACGGACAAAATCAGAAAGTCAACAATATTTATTATAAATATTAGATCCAATTCACAAACTGATTACGAATAAGAGATGCGAACTATTCTTCAAGAGCCTATCTAAATGAGACACAAAGGTATCATATAGTTTTTCATGAAAAGCAAGCGAAATTTGGGTTAGTACGTTCGTCCGTTTAGAAATACCGTTTCATCTTCACAGTGAGGTCATCGAATAATGAGCGTGCCAGTGTATGAGCAGAGAATGTTCTATTTAGTTGCGGAATTTTTGAAGTTGTTTGAATGCGAGGGGTGTCTGGTTGTCGAAAAGATCTTAAATGGCGATTTGCGAACATTTTGAAATCGATTCCATATATAAGGTAAATGGATAGATCCTGGTCTTTGTCCATGCATTTGCTGTTGTCCAAACATCGCAAAAATCAAACCACACAATATCCATTCGAAACTCCCTAAATTTTCTGAAAAATATGACTGAAAGCCGTTGGTGGAACTACATCAACATTAAATTCGCTTTCATTTCAACTAAGAACTCAAACGACAAAAGAACTTCTTGAAAGGATGCAACAACTCTCATCTGCGATGCATGGACATGACTTGTACCGAATTAAGAAGCCGTTTCAGATCTTTTATTTTTCTTATTATTAAATATGTGGAACTTTTTTATTGGGAGAAACCGTGTTTGCAGACGATAATCTCATTCAATTTCTTCCTTGTAAGTATTGCATTGAAATCATATTAACATAAATTCCATGGAATTCTTGAATTAGCGATTACCGTTGGTTTCCTGAAAAAAATATGTTTCTTTCTTGCAGGTGTGAAAGAATTCTTAAGAATATGGTTCTCACTTATCATGATGTCATTCCAGTTTGAAAATTAAAAAAATCATGAGCGAAAGCTGGCGAGAAAGGGAGAGAGAAAGAGAGAGCGAGAGTATTTTGAATCTTTCTATGAATATCGAAAAGCATAAGCAAAAATGAAAAATTGAATATTTTTCTAAATCAATTTATACATGAGAAGTAATGTAAAAATGCTCTTGATTCAAATCGAAACATTTTTCATTTTTGTTCCATGCGCAGAAGAATACAATTGATGAATCTGAAAAAAGCGTGAATGAATCCGTAATCAAAATCGGAGCGAAAGGAATTCATCGAAATACAAAAGAAATTTCTAAAAAATACAAAAAAAAATCCGAATGTAACGAGTCTGTGATTTGGGAAGGCTTCTTGAGTCTCTTATTATTTTCTCAATTGAATATGAATTTTTAGGCCGTACCAAGCAAGCAAGCCTTCTCAACCAAATATAATATTGAATAATGTTTCCTTGTGTAATGTGATATATGTTGTTGATCTTAGGGTTTTTGGAAGTTATATTTATGTGGGGAATCGCAGAATTTCCAAGTACGGAGTAGCTTCATCAAGCAGCTTTGGCATTGACAGTTCACACGATATAAATTCCAAAGATTCTAGTGTTTGAGAGTTGCAAGAGTCAACAGTCTGATGAGAATTGTTGTGAATTAAAATAAAGGTACCTATAGGTGTATGTTAAGGGTAAATTTATCTTGTTGAGTGACTGTACACATCTGTATGACTGATAGTTTGTACGCCTTTGATGTATGAATAAAACTTTTGACTGCCAAACCGTGTATTCATTCATTCATTTTTATACAAAATATACATAGTGCATTGTTCTTTGTTTCAACGGCATGTGATCAATTTACACACAATTGAACAATACTATTGAGAACTGAATAAAAAGACTATAATTTGAAAGAAGACGTGGTTTTATTATCTGAAATGAGCTGACGTACTTATTATAACTCATTGTTAGATGTTATCGCTTTATATGTTTTTGAAGCCTATCCCATTACCGGTCGGAACAAAGTCTGAAGATATATTGCTCTGCTTATCTTTGTATAGCGCAGCTGCAACAACGCCTTTATGGAGGATCATAATAATGTCACAGCAGATCTGGTATTCCAGTTCCATACTTGAATAGAATATCAAGAGGGATGCCACCGGAATTATTTCTCGCACAAACGGCCAGGATTCCTACATCTATTCTTAATGTGACCTTGTAAAATATAGTAATGTCATGAGAGTCCGTTGGTGAGCAGAGGAGCGAGAGAAAGATGTCATTGTCGTATAATCTGTTTAGATGAATTTTAAATTCACCTCACCGAATGATTGTGAGGATCCCTCCACTTCACTACTACACTTTGGAGCAGTAACTTTGATATTTGCGTTTTTACATCTCTAATTACCTCGTCCATTCTAGTTTGTAGCTCCATTTTCAACAAATACTTTCCTTTTTGGGGTTACCGGCCCCCATCTTGTTTTATTTTCATTAGTCTCTCTGTCGCAGGTACTTTCTCAGAAACGGTTGCTCCTGTTGATCCGAAACTTGGTGGAAAGTTTGAAATAATAAAAACTTGTTTCTTTTTCGTTGGTGTGAATATTTATTCTTGCAAATACCGATATTTCGGGAACCACTTGTTCCATTCATATCGGTATTTGCAAGAATAAATATTCACACCAACGAAAAAGAAACAACAAGTGTTTATTATTTCAAATAATTAATCGTTGGAAACACCGCATAATTTCACTCAGATTGGTGGAAAGATGGGGACTGGGATTTCCCCGGCATGCCACGAACATCCTTCTACGTTTGGCTCAAAAGAGTCCTTATATATGCGAAACGGGGCTGGAGATTTTTTTCATCGAATATAGTAATGTCAGGTACCAAATGCTCTAATGAATACTTTTCCAAATCTAACATTAGTTCTGATATCTCATGCAAAACGAGGGGGTGCAGGGACGGGAAAGTGGTTGTTTTTTTCACGCCCACCATTCTCAAAAAATACCGAACTGAATCTGCCACTATATGGTGCCTTGGCCTCAAAATACATAAAGTTGCTACTAGTATGATACTATATTTTCTTGGAAATTGGCTTTTCTATAATGACCTTGAGAGTGGTTTCCATCATCCGGGTGCCAAAGAAGTGTTTCACTCGAAAGCATGTTTTCTAAATCGGCGAGCAATAAAACGGCAATAAGAATTTTCTTCCAGACAACTTCAAAATTCAACTGCAACATCTTGATTTGCTTACCTAGTAAAGTAAACAAAATTTTTTTAAATAGCTTTTTTTTTGTGAAAAATTTGATTATATTTTCCAAGTCTCACCATTCTAGAAAAAAATCCTAAAATTATAGTTGTGTATACTTCAATAGCTAACTGGTGTGGTTCATGGAAAAAGGAAATTATTCTCCCTGATAGTGATCCGGGGAACTTTCACTGTTCCTCGCCGAGAAACTTTGAAAAATGTTGTATTGTTGTTCTACAGGCCATTTTCTAAAAAAATCTTCAATAATGCAATTTTTTCTTATTATTGAAAAGTTGCTTAATTGGTCGATCTATCTAGAAAAACAAAACCTTATTAAAATCGATTCAATGTCTGTCTGGCTAAACTGATTGTCATGAAATTTGGTGAGAATGTGTGGTCTATGAATCGCTTTACATATAGCCAATGACACAATTTTGTGTTGAGTTTGAGGAAGGCTCCCCATACAGGTAAAAGGAGGGTGTACAATTTTTTTCATGAGATATGGTTATGTAGAATATCAAATGAAAGGGCGCGATTAGTACTTTTTCAAAATGATCTTATTTCTAATATTAATTGAAACAGGGTAATGAGGGCTCAATATCATCATCATCATCAACGGCGCAACAACCGGTATCCGGTCTAGGCCTGCCTTAATAAGGAACTCCAGACATCCCGGTTTTGTGCCGAAGTCCACCAATTCGATATCCCTAAAAACTATCTGGCGTCCTGACCTACGCCATCGTTCCATCTCAGGCAGGGTCTGCCTCGTCTTCTTTTTCTACCATAGATCAGATATCATCCACATCCATACGGATTAAGTGATTTTATCCACAACCTGACGGTGATGGTATCGCTCGTAGATTTCGTCGTTATGTAGGCTATCCCTATGTAGGGGCCAAAAATTCTTCGGAGGATTCTTCTCTCGAACGCGGCCAAGGGTTCGCAATTTTTCTTGCTAAGAACCCAAGTTTCCGAGGAATACATGAGGATTGGCAAGATCATAGTCTTGTACAGTTAGAGCGTTGACCCTATGGTGAGACATTTCGAGCGGAACAGTTTTTGTAAGCTGAAATAGGCTCTGTTGGCTGACAACAACCGTGCCCTGATTTCATCATCGTAGCTGTTATCGGTTGTGATTTTCGACCCTAGATAGGAGAAAGTTGTATTCTCCTATCTTTATTCTTTCCGTTTGAACAGTGCGATTTGATGTTGTTGGTTGGTCGGTTTTCGGTGCTGACGTTGCCACCATATATTTTGTTTTGCCTTCATTGATGTGCAGCCCAAGATCTCGCGCCGATTATCGCCTGCTCGATCTGGATGAAGGCAGTTTGTACATCTCGGGTCGTTCTTCCCATGATGACGATATCGTCAACATAGGCCAGTAGTTGGGTGGACTTAAAGAGGATCGTGCCTCGTGTATTTACCCCAGCATCACGGATCACAGCTCAATATGTGTCCCAAAAAGTGAAGCAGGTCTCGTTTTCAGAACCTATCCAACCGAAAAATCTGAAAAAAATCACAGTGGTCTGTATCTCTACGATATCTAATCCTCAAAATACATTTCAGTCCGATATCTGCATAAATAAAGTTAATAATAGTAATTTGCATATTGTAGACATTTACCCGGCAGCCCTCCTTAAGTTCATCCTAGAAGTACAAAATTGGCTTCCTAAGGCACAATTTGGTCAAGTTTGAAGAAAATCCAATTAGTATTAAGAAAGTTGTGTCCGGATAGCTGAGTGGTTAGAGCACAAGGCTGTCGTACGGAATTTCGCGGTTCAAATCTCACTGGTGGTAGTGGAATTTGTATCGTGATTTGACGTCGGATACTAGTCGACTTGAGTCAAATCAGGGTAATAATCGAGCGAGCGCAATGCTGATCACATTGCCTCCTACAGTGTACTGTAGTGTACCGTTATGGTCTTGAATGAAGCGCTCTAACACGCTTCAAGGCCCTGATCCAATATGGATTGTTGCGCCAACGATTATTATTATTATTATTAACAAAGTTATAGAGAGTGAAACTATTATAATAATTTTTTGTGAACTTCGTGCATTTTACAAGGTGTATGACGTTATCATCACATCAATTCGTCAATACCACAACAAAGTGAGCTAATATGAATGGGAGTCGCAAAGAAACATTTTGTTTCAGTTTTTTAGTTATTTGTATGTATATCAATATCAATTGCTCCAGACAGACATATGTGTACATGTAGTTATATGTACGTGCTAATGAATTTTGAGGGTAGTGTCTAATTCAGGCAGTTATATTTGTATATTAAAGGGGTATTCTCATGGGGGCAATTATTTTTTATAATATAGTCGTTGACATAATCCAATTGGATCAGGGCATTGAACTGTGTTAGAGCACTTCATTCAAGACCGTAACGGTACACTACAAGATTATAGTACCCTATAGGAGGCATTGTGGTCAGCATTGCGCTCGCCCGAGATTATTACCCTGATTTGACTGGTATCCGACGTCAAATCACGATATAAATCCCACTACCACCAGTGAGATTTGAACCGCGACCTTCCGTATGACAGTCTTGTGCTCTGAACACTCAGCTATCCGGACACTATTTTTTTTTAGAAGACTATACAATTCAATCATTTGTTTTATGTTTTTATTTGCATTTTAACCTCGTTAAAAAAAAAAACTTTTGATTTTTTTATATTTTTTTTAATTAAATTAGACACCAAAAAAGCAGTTCACTGGTCAGCGGCTGTTCATGTTGTCTGAAATAAAAAAATCAAATGGATTATTGTTCAGTGAATCTGCCGCCATCGTCCCTACCAAAATTAATAAATTTCATTGAAAAGAAAATGGCGGACTGTTGAAAAAAATTACGAAAATCTTGTTTATTTGTTAAAAATCGTTTAAAAAAAATAAAAAATACTTCCGAAAATGAGCAATTTTGATACGGACGGTAATTATTAATGAGTAGAAGAACATATATAAATTTCAAAGGAATCGGTTGAATAGTTCTTTTAGGATCATTTCAGTTTTAGAAAATGATGTTTCGAGAAAAATGCGTTTAAAATGTCAAAAGCAGAATTTTCGTAGAAAGTTTATACTTACAGTAATCTGCTATGCCTGGCCCATATAGTAACCCTTCGGTGGTTTCATACACATCATTTTCTGTCATTTTTTGTGACCTGAGGGAAACCCTTTCCTTAGCATACAAGTAGGCATTTCGGCCATTTCGCATACCAAAAATCTCCATTATTTCAAGGATGGATGAATATCCTTCATTAAACATACATGCAGCTGTCCATGACGCCATTTCCACCATCTTTTTCCATTAAAATAATGCTTTGGAATCAAGTTGCTGTTTCTTCATCAAATGCTGGAAGACGTGTGTAATTTTCGTCTGTATTCTCTGCCGTATGTTGTAAATACTTGCACCATGCAATTCAACAGCACGATGGTTAGGGGTTTTCATCGGTTGAAATGTAATGGTAGTATGTAGCCCACACTGCTTCCTTCATTTTTTCTTGAGAATCTGGATTTCTCAAACTAGCCAAAGCATAGTATATACTTAGCTTAACCATCATGACATTGGTCAATTTTTTTGTTGGAGCGCTAGTGCTTCATCTTTTTGATTATGTTTGGCCTTTTGCTCTACTTCTTCCAAGCCTTTTTCAGCTTTTAAATACTGATTATGTGTTTTTTAGCTTCTTCACTCGTCTATACATTTTTTTGATGTGCCAGATGCACTTTTTTTTCTTCTACCACAAGATTGCCGTTGTAGGGATCGGCATCCAGTAAATTTTTAGATGTTTTGCTGTCACCATCTCCAACGTTTTTACTATATTTTACTTTAAAGTATTCAACAAACCGCTGAAACATTTCGATCACACCATCAACTTCCATTTTATCGGAACTTCCTTCATGATTTGCTTCACCATGCTCAATATGATTTTCATTACATTCCAAAAGCTCGCCTGGCTCTTCCCTGCCAATCCATTGCCCGCATGCTTTACACACTTTTCATTTGACAATTAAATCCACAATGGATTAGAATTAGAATAATTTACCATCAAAGAAACAACATCCAGGAGTGAGGGAAAATCACGCTTGGTCCATGATCCATCATCAGAAAAAATTTTATCTTTACCACATTGAATTTTTGTCCTTCTGAAACGGCTTTTTTTAAAACAGTATCGACTACTGATATACGTACAGTGTTCAGTAATAGACAGTTTGTTTGTTTGGGATGAGGATAATATCTGTGCCTGGAATATATACGCATAACTTGTAGTTTAAAAAAATGTGAAGGAATATGTTGGATTTGTATCGGATGCGCCGGATCTCATTGTCTACCTTTCGGATAGGAACGAGATAGATAAGTGGCCCATAACCCATACTAGTAATATATTGTTCTGTCGATGTGTCGATGTCGCCCAGATGGCTTTATTGTGTGTTTCCCCTAGGATAGGACAAGCAGGAAACAAATGCATCCGAAAGAATGATCTTGGATGTATCTACTTACTTCCTCTTTACTTCCTAATCTAATTGCTAAGGATATTGCGCGTTTACTTCCACCACTCTACCTATATAGGAATTTCGAAGCGCTATTCGCTCAGTAGTTCCATTAAGATCCATTACCATTAATCCGAAATGAATCTTTATGGAAGCTTTATTTTTGAGATGTTGGAAGTCATAAACAGCTGTGCAATGTCTATTGTTACGACAGATGCTGCCACGTGCTTGTTACCACGTGGGCGCATACCATTGCACTGCCTCGAATACACGGCTCTTACACCAGCCCTTATGCAAAATTTTTATCACGCATCGCGGTTGAAAATGTGCAACGATTTTCCATCATCATGAAATTTCAAAGAATGCGCTGGGAATCGAACCTCCTGTACATAGTCCTCTTGATCTGGGCCAAAATACTCTGATGACATGATAAGAATAGATGTTCACCAAGACCCCAAACTTTTGACTTACAGCAGGGGTCGTTTCCCATATACCAACACCGAAAAGATATTGGAGGGAAGTAACCTTCATTTGTTGTTGCTGTTGAAGTATTTGCATTTCTCGATCTGGTGGGTTGGCATTAACTCTGAGGCCACCATCAGCAGAAACAATGCTACCGAGATTTCCTAGTTGTTCCACGCCTTCAATGTGCGACGTGTTACGTATACTATTTGGTGCCATCATAATGACGCATTTGCGATGCGCGTAACCAGATGTCAGTTAACGTATTGCACTTAACGAAAGACGACGTTAATGCGAAGTTGCGCGGGAAGAACAAATTCAGTTGGAATTCCCATGCATGGCACACAATATACATAGATACGTACATATTGCTATCATGTTGTGATTGGTTGTTGAAATCACGTCACGTCACGTTTCCCACTAGTTCATTATACAGGTCTGGAGAAAATTATGCGAGCTCCCCTATTACTCCTTTTTTCCGAACTAGGCAATTTATCAATAGATTAAACAACTTTTCAGGAGCAAGAAAATTTATTATTGAACATTTTTAACAAAATGGCGGCTGTATGACCGTACAAACAAAAGAAGATTCGAAATTTTTTCTTGAAACACTAAGTGTAGTTAGTGAAGTACGCTTGGAAAAAATTTGCTTTTTAGGCAAAGAAAAATTTATTTGTTTTGAAAAAAAATCCTCTTCATCAGTTTTTAAAATAGTGTGTGCTTCACTAGATAATCAATCAGAAGTTAAAGTTATTTTTTCACGTCAATCGGATGAAAACACTTCGAGTTCTGCTGCTCGCCGATTTCAAAAAACGTGGTTCCAAGAAAAAACGCGTTTGAAGATAAAAAACACTATAACTCTTCGGAGCTATAATGATACCGCTCGTAAAAAGTTTTCCAACTTCACTCTCCTAGCTCAGCACCATACAATCACCTTTCCATTCTCCATTCCACTGCTCTTACAGCCTTTTTCTGGTTGCTGTAATGCTGTGTTCTGCCTTTTGACGGTGTAAAAAGTGTGTTCAGCAGCTTGAATGCGGTTTTTTCCGAGGAGTTACTTCAGCGAAACTAATATCAAAAATGTCAAGTTGTTTTTATATAAGAACGTTATCGATTATGAATCTAAGGATGTTTTTAAGCCAATAAAAAAATGGAGAAAACAATTCCGAACAGATATGTAACCCCCTAAGAATTCCGTACCACATGTTAACGAAATGAAAAATAACAGTGTTAACCTCCAGCAATGGCCGTAGCATTGTATTATTAACTGGTTATAACAGCGAAATATCGCAATTTCCTTATTTAAGAATCACTTCGCTTTCGCAAGTTGTGCAGAAATTACAAGAGGCACCTTTTTCCTGACCCGAAAATACTAACCTCTAGGATATTGTTTCAAGACGAAGTAGCACCTGCAGTTGGGTTGCTAGAAGTAAACAAAGCCTTAACGAAATTGTCGCATGATCACAGATAAGAAACGATGATGCTTCGATTGAGTGAATTCTTATCATTTTTGCGTAGCGTCCAATTTGCAAGCGTTAAGACCACATAAAACTTCTTTTTATATGTACGATTTCGAATGGTTTTTAAAATACTGGCAAATCATGCAGTTTAATTCGTACATAACATACATCTACATACTCGTATACATATAAGTGGCATCCACTTAGTTTCATAACTTCTTGCGCACAGCTCAAACATTGAACAATTTACAGTTGAAAAACTTTTGAATCACTCAATAAACTGACAGAAACCCCGGATTGACGCTATCCTTCCAAAATACCTAGAATTTACGTAGATCTACTGGCAGCATGTTTGCCATACGTCTGCCTTATATGAAGATTGCGCTACCAGCTGCTTGTTATGTGAACGAAGATACTCAAGATGTGCGAAATGGGGTCGACTTCATAAGTCGTTATATCCGATTTTTTCTGGAATACATCCAGAAAATGCGTCGTTAAAGCCGATATTTCGTAATAAGCGATGTCGTTATATCAGATATGACTTACGAAAAAATTGTATGATTCTTGACTGGGACTTGGAAGATTGGTCGTAATAAGGGATTTGTCATTGTAAACGGTGTCGGTGTTGACTGTAAATAGGAAAAAAAATGTTTATTCACCGTAAATAAAAAATTGTATGTTAAATTGTTTCGGCCGCCGGACCTTCAGAAAAGAAAGTGTCATCGAAGGAAATCTGTGTGCATTGTTAAAAAAATGATTCACACGCTAATCCCGCTGAAAAAAATCCCGAATGTGCTTATTTATTAGGTAGCTACAGTGGCATAACCCTCTAATCTTTCTCAAAGGCCCCAGGCCCTCCAAAAAGGAGCAAGAAAACGCTGAACTAGCCGCAGCTAGTTTTTGTAATAGCAAACGCTTTGAAATTAGTTTTAATTCAAGTCCTAGTAAGCTGCAGTGAATGTTTTGTACTCCTTTGCGAAATTCAAACGACTCATTTTCATTGTCTCTGATGAATTTTTGCCTTTTTGCCTGACGATATGATTTTAGATCAATTTCAGCACATCGACGCAACAATGTTTGAATGGAAAATAATCTCAATTTTTTTTTCGGACTTTCTGAAAAGTAGTACCGCGGCTCCCCAGCAATTTTCGAACCACAATCCAGTCCATTCTCTGCGCACTCTTTGTTCTTATAGTTCGGTCGTAGACTTGGTTGGTCGCTCTTTCCTTCATACATGTTTTTAGTACTTATATATAGAAACTGTACTCACACTTACCTCTTCTAATCAGACAATTTCTAGGTAATGATATCGTTCCCATAAATCAGAGCAAGAATGGCTCCTTTTTTCCAGCTTGAACATCAGCTTTTCTGCCAAGACTGTCAATTACGCGACTTTACCAAAACTTGAAGAAAACGAAGTCGCTTACTTTTAAAACTATCAAAACGTACAGATTTAATAATTGATCTTTATGATGTCAAACCTTTTGCACAGACTTCACAATAAAAACCACGCCATGCAACGATGCTCCATTACGTTTCTACTCTGTAGCACTTTTTAGCGCAAAGCAAAATATAACCCTACTTTTTCTAGTATCAGCAAGATCTATACTTCTTAGTAATCAAGTAATAAGAAGCTGATGCGCATTAAAAAAATATACATATCATACGACTGCACACACTAAATTTCATAGTTGGATTGAAATCAGCGGTGTCCATAATTCGCTGCCTGCAAAGGCAATTTTACAAAAACACGATTCTGAGATAATCGCGCCTAAAGCCTCAAGTTTGTGTTTTGCACTTTAAAAATTCACTTATTTATTTACATCGATTCCAGGGCCATACAGTACTCGTCCTGCAGAACCCTAAACAATCAATTTGATGCTGGCTACAATCCATTCTAGCTTCTCTAGTGGCTCCAACTACAATGAATATAAATATCTATAACTTCGGACCTAATGCTTCAATCGTTGTGAAAGTCGGTGATAATATTCCTGGGATAATGTATTTAAAGGATATTAATGTCGTCCGCCTCCGTAATAATTTTTTTAAAGATTTTCCTGGCTATCACAACTGTATATAACACCTTAATAAGACTTGAAGCTGATGTCAGAGGGGTAAATTACCACCAGTTTTTATAAACGCCGACTACCCATCTTAGTGAATACCATAAGCAAAAAAATATCCTTTCTTAAGCAATATAATTTATTAGATTGTCATAAATAATAAGACAAGAAATAAACATTTTCATATCAGGACATACCATCTTAGTCTCTCATATTCTTAAGAAATAATAATGCTAACACAATCATCATTATTTATAATTATGTAAAAATTAATAAATTCTAGGTAATTATTGACTCTATCCATTAAATGTACACTGATAAATTAATATTTATATGTTGTGATCTGATCTCGATACGATTTAGTTTTCCTCAATGTTATTTTTAATCACGTTTTAAATTTTATTCAACAAGATCGCCCCCGACATTTATGAAGTCTGCTTCATATTTTCTTCTTCTCACTTTATCCCAGATTTTGAACATAAAAACATTCATTTCGTTATCATGTGCGCGTAATAAAATTCATTAGTACTTAATCAACTTTCACTACACTGTATATTTTTCGAATGAACCAGAAACATGCAAAGAATCCTATGGCTCCGGTTAGAAGGAAAAATAAGAATACCATTATTGCCGTATATCCGAAATACAAAAATGTTGAAGCTGCATCTTCTATTGATAGTTTCGTCACGAAGTAGTGACAGCAGTAAATGAACAAATAAACGGCAGTAAATCCTGATGTCAAGAATGACCGCCACCACCAGTGGTAGTCTTCAGCGCACAGATGGAAATAGCAAAGTAAAATTGTTGTTTCAGAACAAGTTATAACAAGAATTAGGAAAACCAAGAAAAGGAAACCGAACATGTAATACATTTGGCTTGACCAAATCGAGTTCAGAATGAAGAAAAGTTGGATGAATATGCAACCGAACGGAAGGACGCCTCCCATTACAATGCCTGGAATTGGCTGCGTATAGATCGACTGGTCGGGTATTTGGCGAGGTATTTGGTTTGTTCGAACCGGGTGCTCGAAAGCCTGCAAGAGAAAGAGAATTATATTACCATAGTTAGCAGCACAGTTCATATAATATTACAATGATATAGCGTTTGTCACTCAAATTAGTACTTTCTCTAACTAGCCCTATTAAAATTAAAAACAAATCGTGACAATATTGAGCGATAATTTTTTCAGTTTTGTTTTTAACAGAAGCATGTCTATAGCGATTTATTAATAAATATCAATTTTCTGTGCCAAATTCTATGTGAATTATATCGTTATAATTATCTTACGGCCCGCAATGGTTGAAAATTGTTATATTTGATTCTCCAATTGGTGATACCCAAATTTTCTAGACAGATGTTCTCTGAGGCGCGACAGCTGCTGTTTAAAGGGCCAAATCTTTCAAATCTGGCCTTGCAAATCAACCGCCCAAAACAGTCACACTATATCGATGATGATGTTGAGGGTTTTCAATTCCGATTTTTCATCACATTAAACGACGACAATATGTTTAGGCGCCCATCACAAAATTTAAACAAAAATTTCGATTCACTGTGCGGCCCTTAGCGGTAAGTCCTGCGTACACTGAAGGATGTGCGTCCATTCTGATAATGCGGAATGAACTAAATATACAAACAATGAGGCGTATAACTTTTCGTTCGCATACTATGGTTGAAAGTATTCTGTATTTTTTTTTTAGAATTGCGGGGTCCTAAGTTGATGCCGGACCAGACCAAATGATGTGGACTTAGGACCCCGCAATTTTCAAAAAAAAAAAAAAAAAAAAAAAAACATTTTCAGCTCTGGTCAATAGGGCGGTTTTACGCTCAATATAATTCGTAGTCATGTTGTGTTCTGAACATTTAACATCTGCGAACCGCTTCGATCTCGCTGCTCCCAGGGCAGAGGTGAGGCAGCGTCTGACCAGGGCCTCTGCCCTGGTAAGAAAGCGTAAAGCCGCCATCGCCTAATATTTTGAAAGTATTCTGCAATTGTCGTTGATCAAATGCCCTAGAGCGAGTTTTTCGAAGAAGAGGAGCTATCACTGCATGGAGTTTTCTTAAAATTGTTTTTCAAACAAAAAATATGATAATAAACATAATTTATAACTAAACAATTACTTCATTAAGGCAACAAACGAAAAGTGCACAGTTTATATTCCAAATTTCATAATTCATCCAACACATAGAAAACTCAATATCCGACCCTCTAGTGGTACTCGGATCCTTGCGTCACTCTGGTGGTGATTAACAGATATTAGATACTTTTTTTTAAGGAGACTACACACAAGAGAAGCAATTCAAGATTAACGGCGGAATGAATTATCGGGAATAGGAGCACGGTAGCCAAAGGGAAGGATAGGCCCCAGGGCGGACGGATGGACGGTTCCCACGATGGAGTATAACACCTGAGAAACGCCTGCTGAACCAATGCCAAAGATTTTACTACCAAACCCTATCTTCATCTCGACGTGGTGAATGTTGAGAATTGGGCAGCGTTTACCAGCCAAAAAACGAGCTTTCGACGGGATGGATTTTACAACGACGAAAGCGGACCAAAGATTTGCGCATTTTCTCATGGAAAGTGCGCTCCCTGTACAGATAAAATGCTGCAGCTGCTAGTCGATAACCTGTCCCAATATAGGGCTGATGTAACCGCGACACAAGAGATGCGCTGGACAGGGACCGGTTTCCTGGAGAAGAACCACTATACCATATATTATAGTGGCTATCCAGTAAACCATGTGCTTGAAGTAGATTTCGGCTTTGAAAACATAAGCGAAAGACTATGTTTTCTGCCTTGGGTGGCAAATTTAGAAATATAAGCCTTATTAATGTTCATGCCCCTATATAGGAGACTGCAGAGTCGGAGAATACTTTCTACAAACCAGTAGAACGAACCCTCAAAGCCTGCTACAGGTACGATATCAAAATTATCCTTAAATGGCCATATTCAGGCGATACGCTGGCCCTTATAGCTTACACAAGGATGCCAATGATAACAGACTGTGGATAATTCAATTAGCTGTGTCGCACGAAATGATTGTTGGAAGTACCTTGTTTGCGCGGAAAGCGGTTCATAAACAAACGGGAGCCTCTCCCAACGGCAACACTTTCAACCAAATTTACCACGTGTTGATTGAACGCCACCACAATACCGAGTTATATTGCATTCTGGCCCCACCCATGTAGAGGGTGGGACAAGTCATAAACAGCTAAACAATTTATCAAAGTGAAGTAATGCTGGCTGTAAACATTTAACTATTCCTCTATTGTAAGTGTTTGTCTATTGACCTTGACAAAATGTAATTCAACAAACATCTTAAGATGTTAATTAAAAGTCAGCTTTTGATTGGACACATGGCTTTTTCAAATTATTATGAAACTTGAAGCCCTGTCCCTGCGATTGTAGTAAAGGGCTTGGTAGCGGATATCTCCTGGCAAACTACAAAATCAAACGATAATAGAAAACCCCTGACCCACTAAACTATATATTGTAGACTAGTACTCAACCTTAGCTCTAAACAAAAGTTCGGTACCAACCACAAGCAGTAAGTCCGGTGCAGCTTAGTGTGTGCTTGTCGGTCGTCTTCCCGTCAATGCGAAATTTTATGATAAATTTTATTTGCTTCTCTGTATTGCGATATGACTTCATTAAAAAAAGTCGAGTCTCGGATGTTTACCGACAACGCAAAGGAAGCGTTTGTTTAGTAGTACAAGACCAGAAAAAAATTCTCTAAGGAAACAACAAAAGCTCATCATGAAAATTCTACGAAGCAAAATGTTTCAAGCGTACAGAGCACGAGTTCGACAGCAGTTGGTAATGTGAAAGACGCCTCGACCATGAAAGCGCAGATTAGTCCAGTGTCTGGTTTCCAAACGTACCTGCACTCACCCACTGGGAAAAATACACCCAAGCTAGCGAAGCATGACAAAAACGACAGCAGGAATCAGAATAGGTTTGCATTGCTTAGTGCAAATCCAGAAGAAATAGTTGGTGAAAATACTCCAGAATTTTCAACTTTGGGCCGTCAATATACCTGAGGCAAAGAAACTACAGTGAATTTGTAGATATCTCACAAGATTAATTGGCAAAAGAACCAAAACAACTACAGAAAAATAAAAGCCAACTTTGACAAGCAAGGTCAACAGTACTACACATACCAATTGAAAAGCTCCAAGGCATTACAATTGTGCTAAGAGGGATCGAACCAAGAGTGGATTTGTCAGAGTTTAAAGAAGTTTTGAAGGCTGAAAAATTTCAGGTGGGGTCGGCAATAATATTATAAACTGTAATAGGAACTCGAACCTGATACAATGAAATTTAAGAAAGGCAAAATGCATCCAATATATAACCTACGCTATCTGCTTTATTCAAGAATCGTCGTAGGAGAGCCGCGTAAAAAACTTGGCTCGGTGCAGTGCCAGAATTGCCAAGAATTTGGTAACACAAAAACATACTGCAATCTACCCAGTGTTTGTCATTTGTGGAGATCTGCACGCAACAGCTAATTGAAAGGAAAATAGGGAGCATAGTAATGTTGAAAACTGTACAGATTATGGTGGACCATCCACGGCTAACTATAGAGGTTGCCCAGTCTATGCTGAAATTAAGCAAAAATCGCAACCGAAACAACGAATTCAAGAAAATACCACTCCCGCCAGCATCTCTGCGGTTGGAGGCTCTAAAAACATACATCAGCACAAAAGCCCAAGGTGGTACTGGAATACGTATTAGATCCCGCATTAAGTATTATCTTCTGGGAGAAGCAACTTTAATACGATTACTGGAGTGGGCCAGTGAGATAAATATCACCGCGATCTATTGTCCTCCAAGTTACAATGGCACAAAGTATTGCACGAAGGATTGAATTTTTAAAACAAAAAAGCTGTTTCCAGTACAGTCTCATGGAATTTGGGAACCTTTTCTCTTTAGACGCAAATTCAGGGTGAAATACAAAAGCTGAGAACAAAAAATATGTATTGGCTCTTAAACAAGAACCCTACGCTAGCACTCGACTACAAACGCCTGTTCTACAAAGTCCTCATAAAGCCAATATGGACTTACGGAATTTAGCTGTGGAGTTCAGTGTGTGCATCTAACATCGAGTTGCTACAGGCAGCACAGTTCAGGATACTACGGATAATCACCGGTGTACCTTGATATATGAAAAACAAAAACATCCAGAGAGACTTCCAAATTGCGACAGTGAGGGAGGAAATCTCATTCGAAGTGACAAAGTACAAAGCAAGGTTAGTGTCCCGTCCTAACCCCTCAGCCAGGAGATTGCTACAACACCCCAGTGAAAGTCGATTGAAAAAAAAAAGAAAATTCTAGAATGTAAATAAAGACAAAAAAGGTCGACTAATCTGTATTTTGAGAACAATGTACTCTACAGCACTGGCGAGAAATATATCTGAATTTTTATTCTAAGATTTGAAAACCTAATGTTAGTCTCTGTTTAGAAAGATACAAGCAGCCATAAACTCATTCATAGCTTATAGATAGACAAAATCCAAATCACCGCCAATTGGGAAGACCAGTGGAAACGCAAATTCTGCATCCATGGAGTAAATAGGAGGATACCGGGAATGGATTACTTAGTACAAACCGCCTAATTATTATTAGAGAACCAACTCAACTATTGCGAGGCCCACACAATTGGGGTAGTACCAAGAACAACACGGGGTGAATACTTTTAAGAAAATATTGTTAGAAATAATTTACTAAAACATAACACAGGTACTGAACGGACCTTCGTCACAAAGTGGCGGAAAGAGATAATTGATATTACTCTTTCTACCACTCGAATCGTGTCGAACCAAATATTTGCCCCGTATAGTCAAGGAGTCCAAAGCCTAGAGAAACTCGAACAGGAGATTCTATGAGGAAATTGAAAAAGTTCCAGAAGGAATGCACCCCCAGAGATTTGAGTGCTTGATCGTATGGAGCCCCATCTTAGCCTTTAGATTTCGCCATTTTATCCTTAAATTGCTGGTTACCCCTAAAACCTGCCCCCCGGTTTCCGACGGTTTTAGTATAATTTTCTAAGGGGATCAGATCATTCAAGTATACAAGAACTTCTAAACACAATGGTAAATTAAAAATTTCAGGAGGGACCTTGAATTAGGACTGATGTTAACATGGGAAAATCTAGTCTAACATTTCATCAATTGACGATATTGGAAAGTGATTATTTATAATTCATTCCCAACTTTTCGTATAAAAGCAGTACAGATGCAGCGCAACATGTGCTACGATTTGGAAATTGATACTCTATTATCATGTTTTCTAACCAAGAGTCTATTTTCCCACTTCTTCTTTGTCTTTCATAGACATTCGTTGCGGTCTCTCGGCAATGAGAATGTTATCCTTGAGAATGAAGGATATTTTCACCGGCAATTTTGCCTTTTGGACGACTTATATTCTTCGAATAGTCTAGAAATATTTCATCTCAAATCCGACCCTTAAAAATCTATTCGTAACTTTGCCTGCATCAACAATTCATTACACAATATTGCAAGGAATTAACAAATCCTGTTCTACAGCGACATCGTATATTATTCTAAATCGAACGTCAATGCCGAGTCTACCCTCAAAGAAGGCGATTTATAATTTTCTCTCTAATCAGGACGCGCTGCTTTGATATTACATTTACGCCGCTCAATCTATTGGAGAAATCGTCTCTACACAGTATCAAATAAACACCAGTGCCAACAAGACTAAAACA
Organism: Hermetia illucens; assembly: GCF_905115235.1. NCBI lineage: Eukaryota > Metazoa > Arthropoda > Insecta > Diptera > Stratiomyidae > Hermetia > Hermetia illucens. Next base: position 140,609,343 of record NC_051849.1, on the reverse strand, counting down.
GATTCACCCTGGAATTTTATGTTTGTGTTGGGATCTATTTGGTTTTTGGTTTTTACTTTTTACATCCTTTTAAATAATTATATTCTCTTTGTTTTGAAAAACGATTATCTAACAAATGAGAAATATCTCCACATTTATAGCAATGCTCCTGCTTTAAACTTTTTCATATTTTCGCATTAATAGCAATATAGTATTTCTGTTTTCCAATTATTTTCCACTTTTAATGGTGTGATAATAATAATAATCGTTGGCGCGACAATCCAATTTTATCTGAGCCTTGAATCGTATTAGAACAGGAGGCAATGGTATTAAATTTCAATTTTCGTGAATCGACATTACATCGGTAATTCAAATCGTTGAACTGCGTGCAAGATCGGGAAGTGCGAAATAATGCTGGTGGATTTCTTTATCACGTTTACGCTGCACTACTCGTACTTTATCATGGTAACAGAGTTAAAGCATTTTGTGTCTATCTCCACTCGCATCAATCTATCAGTTAGGTCTTACGACGACCTTTTGGGTCATCGCCGATAACGTCACCCGCGCCAGGGATAAAGGCAATTTTCATCGCGGTCTAGTGCTAGTGCAATATTCTCGGAGGCGGCACGTGTGATGATTAAATTCTCGACGCTCTGATATCATTCAAGCAAATCACAACCGCGACACGCAAGCAAAAATAAATGACCATCAGATGGTCGAAACCAATATCAACACCCCTTTTGTTAGGCACATTCAGAAGACAACCCATAAATGGTCGTCCCAATCAGAGGCGGGATTGACACTTCGATAAAAGGATAGATTCGAAAATTGTAAGTTGCCAGCGCAAAAACGTCTACCTCCTTTTAGTTGGCTTTCACGACAAGCAAGGAATACTTCCGGGTATATCCTTAACTGACATGTTAACTGACACGTTTGTACACATACTACTGATATCAACTGTTTACTTCATTGTAGGTTATTTCGCCTCATTTCTGGTTTCAGTCTAATCGCAAAATATTGATGACATTGTATAGAAAAATTAATACTCACCCGTTTTCTAAATCCGAAATAAGCTCCAACAAACGTAAGTGGAACTGAAACACCAAACCACAAAGCCAACAAAGCCACTAAAGTACTGAATGGCACTGCTCCTGAACTTCCTTTACTCCAAAGAATCAAATTCATCACAAAGAATAATCCAAACACCACCCTAAGTAGAACATATGTATAAAGAAGTGGCATTGCTAAAATACGAACCATGAACTTACCCTGGACTGAGCATCGAAGTCAAAATTACATTACTTTTCCATTTGATGCCACCAAAGCTTTTATAAATTCGAGCCGACACATACCCGGCTGGAGTTCCTAGAAGAACATATAAGACCATGGCGCATGTCATTAAGGCACCACGATTTGCTGGTGACAGAAATCCAAGGCAAGCAAATGCTAATGTCACCAATGTCATGCAAAATACTTGAACTCCTGATCCCAACAGAACTGAAAGTAACATTCCTTTACGAGGTGGACGGAATACATCTCCGTGTACTAATTTCCAGCCGAACTCTTCCTGAGCATCTTCTCCGCATTCCATTTGGTTATAACGTGCAATGTCCTTATGGAGTGTTCGAAGCATGATCATCGCAACCATACCCGAAAGGAAAAGAACGATCACCAAAGAGTTCAAAATACTGAACCATTGAATGTTTGTATGCGGCATTGATTCTAAAATATAATCCCAACGAGACGACCATTTTATTTTATTATCCTCAAGGAAACGAACGGTGTATGTGTATGTGATGTTCAATTTCTCTCCTGGTGGTAAATTACTAGCAGGAATTTCAATAGGTGAATCACGAGATTCACAGTCTAGCTGGTCGGGATTTCTATGATTTATCGAAAATGGAAAAACCTTCGTTGATATAATACGGCCCCCTTTGTTATGTAAGCCTACACCCCATTCTTCACTTGCTGCACTATGATATGTTATGGTCAGCTCAACATGATTAAAGGGATAGTAAACACCACGCTTATTATAGGCTGGATTAATCGGACAATTCTCTTCCTGAAAAATTAAAAGGAAAATTCTGTCCAGTGAAATTTGAAATGTCAACTTTTACTTACTCCATCGGGAGAGCTGCGAACAAAGCAACCCATCGGGAATCGAGTGCTGCAATATTGGTTATTGTTCTCAAGTTGATAACACCACGTTACCGGCATATTATCAACTATCCAATGATGCTGATAGTTTAGACTTATGCCCTTCTTCAGACCCATTAAACGACGGTCGCTCTCGGGATCGCCTCCAATGTATGACTTGGTGCACACCTGAAAACAATGCCAACTAAAAAATTCACAAATCTTTTAATTTGCATTCATAAAATTTACCTTCCCGCATTTTAATTCTTTAAGGAATTCTATTTTGTATGGACCTGGTCGTATGCGTTCGCCAAAGACAACTTGTCCAAGATTTTCCACGGGAGAATTTTCCACTTTTATGGGACAAAAATCGAAATGCGTATACTCATACGGAATCACCGATTCTTCTGTATTAAGCCGATTGACGTAGAGAATAACTTCGGACTGTAAGTATACAAGAAGATGATATTAAATATAAAATTCAGAGAGCGGTAATTTGGTAAGACTCAACAAAATAGTGGATTCGTTGTGAGATCATGAATAAAAACCCCTGAAAATAGTAACAAAATTGTTCAACATAAACGTATCTCAAGATATGATGATAACTTGTTTGTATACAGTCCAACCATAAATAATGTCAGTACTTTGAAACCCGATAATGCCAGAACGTTGAACGCAAAATGTTTTTTTTTATTTTTAAAAACAGGAAGAAAATACAATTATAATGAGTTGAAAATCATTCAAAACGGCCGCCTTCATTATTGATAGAGAGCCGAAAACGCTCAGGCCATTTAGCGATGCACGTACGCAGTTTCTAGTGGTATTTTTGCTGCTTCTGCGACAATACTTCGTTTAGCGACTCGATATTTGGATGTCCTATAATTCCTAGTCCAGGTAGTTCAGATCAGGGTTTCCCGACGCCCATTCTTCTGCATGGATAAATGCTGTAATGTTGTCTTTAAGCCATTGTTGACAACATTTCGAGTTATGCACCGGCGTAGAATCTTCTTGGAAGATGCAATGTTCACCCGTGAAGAATCATTGAGTGGCTTGAATACTAGCTTGAAAACAGTTTCCTCGTAAATTTCAGCGTTGGTTTTGACTCCAGAAGTAGATAGGAGTGACACCTTTCCAGGAGACTCTTCACCAACCCATTACGTACGTAGAATGGTGGCCAGGCTGAATCCGTGGGACTGTGTTTTTGGGCGCTTGTGGTATTTTTATTCAATCATAAAATTTTTTTTTGTCCGCAAACAGGATTTTTTTGAACAAACTTTCGCCGTACGCGCGCTACAGCTTTTTTGATTTTTCGACTCTGAGAGGCTTCAATCACGGAATCTTTAAGCTTTTAGTGTCAAGTCTGTAAGCTTGGCAAATGTTAGGAGAGGAGGAGCGGCAAACTGTTCTCATTTCTCGTTAAGCAACGCTACTGACAGTATTTATGGTCAGACTGGGAGGATTATGGCAAGGTTTACCCTTCACTATCTGTATTCATGGACAATGACTTATTAGGAACTTTATATTAAACATTTAATCTTTTCACGCTTGCGGGAATTTGAAAACAGAAAACTAATCAACTATTACCATAAAATTTTTCCTTAGTCATAAAAATATGTCAACGTGTATTCGTACTACAGACTGTTACATAAGAGCGTGGTCACTGTTACACGTAGATAAAAAGTCAGAGCGTCTTGTTTCTTTTTCTATGACATAGAGGGCACCTCAGTCCTGAGTGGTTTTTGTAAAAAGTCAGCTCTCTGTCAAATTTAGTCTTGAATTGAGTGGTTTTTCGAAATGAGTTGTGTTTACGCCTCTCGCTTTGAGGCAATCTTTCTATGTTTGCATGAAAAAGGACCCAAATTAACACAAACTGCTGCTGCGAAATATATGGGAAAGTCGAAGCAGTTCGTTAGCAAGTGGATAAATCGCTATAAAAAGGTCGGTAACGTTGATGATTTTCCTGATCGCGGAAGTGCAAGCAAAGTCTCAAAAAAAGACGAAAAAAAGATTCTCGCATTGTTCTCGAAAGATCCAACTTTGACTTTACGTGGAGCTGCTTTGAAATTGAAAGCAAAAGGTGTTGACATATCTCACGGAACGATTCGCAGGCACTTGCTTGCCAATAAACTGAAATATCGCAGTACTTTGGAAAAACCAATGTTGAGTGCAAAACACGTTGAAAAACGAGTGGAATGGGCGAAGGAAAACTTGGACCGCGATTGGAGCAACGTAATTTTTTCTGATGAATCCTCCTTCTGGGCATTTCCCAGCATCAAACACGCCTGGACAACCTCCATCAGTAGGATGCTTCAACGGACTGTTAAACACCCCGTCAAGGTCCATGTTTGGGGGCGCTTCTCAAACAAAGGTTTCGGTACTTTGTTCTTATTTACCGAGAATTTAAATGCCGAAAAAATGAATAAAATATATCAAAAGGCTTTGTTATCATCTGCTAAGCAATGGTATATCAAGAAAAATGAAAGCTGGATCCTTCAAGCGGACAACGATCCGAAACATCGGAGTCGAGCGTGTAGCGAGTGGAAGGCGCAAAACGGAGTTGTCACTTTAGATTGGCCATCTCAGTCACCGGATGCAAATCCCATCGAAAATGTGTGGGCTCTGATGAAAATGCAGCTTCGCAGATGCAAGCCATGTAATTTTGATCAACTTTCTCGACAAATTCGGGAAATTTGGAGGTCTTTTCCGGTAGAATATGCAGAAAAACTAGTGGAAAGTATGCCCCGACGGTGCCAGGCCATAATTGACAATGCAGGAGATTGGACTTGCTACTGAGGTATTTGCATTGAGTATTGACGACCAAATTATCAATAAATTTGCGAATTTTCGAAAAATCAATTGTTGTTATTATTTAACAGTGACCACGATCTTATGTAACAGACTGTAGTTCGTATACTGGATTGTTGCACATTCTTGTAGAATTTTTAGACAAAGTAGAATCATTCGTATTAAGATAGTTCCAATATAAACGACACCTTTTGTTTCGAGCGAGAAAATTTGAAAGTAGCGGCCATTCGTCGTTTCTCAAGACAAAAGTGCAATAGTAGATTAGACCGTAGCCGGATTAGGATGTGCAACATACCAGGTAAGATGCTCCCTGATCAATCTTGCGTTTTAGTCATCACCTCTATTGCCGAGTGGAGTCTGCGATAGTGCTTAGTAACGGTCCTCGGTACGGTTCCTTGAACGAGATTTTCGCTGGCTGAATTTACATGTGATTATGAAATACCGATAAGTTCCCAAAGCTTTTTTCTTGCAAGATTCTTGATTCTTTCTTTTTTTCATTAAATTATCGTTTGATAAATTACGTTAATTCTTTTGGGTGCTTTCTGAGTACAAAAGGGAATTTATTCCTCAGTAGGAAGTGTGCCTCCTATTTCTTGTTTGCCTCCCTGTGTGCTTAGCGCAGGTTAAAGCTACAAGTGTGAAAGCTATATGGAATGGGGTATAACGGTACCCCCTGAGTTTCCGATCGCTGGGGACAACCCAGAAATGTCTTTTGCGAACATTTCAATTTGGCAACGAACAAATTAGTAATAAGAAAAAAGAAGAGATCGCTGCGAAATGCTCATGTGTCTCCGGCTCCGGATGACCCTGGCTCAAATGAAAAAGCACCACCCTGCAGCAAGGTGAATCTCTCAATGTCAAGATAATCGACCTGGCTGAAAATATGTCCGAGGTAGCCATGGTTTCCTTTCCTGTGAGAAACTCGGCTAAAACAATTTCTACCCTCGTCAGCGGAGACACGCTTACTAAGGCCCCGGAAATCAATTTGTACGATAAAAATCAAATACAGACAGTATTTGGTTTTAGTGAACGAATCCAGACAAATGAGGACAAAAGGGAGCGCATGGATCCGTTAGACCTATACACGCGCGCAAAAGCCCACAACTACAGTAAATATATTATCAACATCAAACATGAGAGTTTCGTGAGAGTGTCGGTCTTTTTCAAAACGACCCAAGCTGCTAACCGTTTCATAACGGACCCACAGGTCAAAGAACACGACCTTAAGCCTTTAATACCGTTTAGTACGACTTGCCGCTATGGAATCACTAAGGGTGTATCACTCAATTGAACAGAAGAGAGAATCATTCAAGCCTCAGAATCCAACGTAAAAGTAAACAAAGCCCAGAGGTACACAAGAACTGACAGTGAAAACAAGGAGGTCAAAATACCCACGGGCACTGGAAAATTAACCTTCCTGGGAGAATCGCTGGCGGTGTCAGTTATAATTGGGAGAATTTATTTCAAAGTAGATCCTTTTGAAATGAAGGAAAGGCAATGCTACAACTGTGGGCACTTAGGACATATTGCTAAAATATGTAAAGCGTCCAAAAGTAAAATCTTAAACTGGGGCTCGTCAGAAGATTGCGATGGTGCAACTTACACAAAAAAAAATTATTTTATGTGGAAATCTGGAACATAGTGCAAGGCATAGAGGTCTGGCCTAAATGGACGGAGTATAAGAAAGCTATAAGATTACCGCTGTAAAGAATATCACAATCAAGGAAGCGTCTAACATGATCAGAAATTATTACAAGCCGATCGACAATGACGCCGAATACAACATGGCTTTCCCCCTTTGAAAGCTAGCAGCTCAAACCAGACAAACCCAAGAAATAGCAGCGCAGATGTGAACAACATCCCCTAGGACCAATGGAAGTACAGTACGGCTGTGAAGAAAAGGAACTCCGTTACAAGTTACAGAACTTTTCCCCAGGTGAATTAGAATTAGACATTACCCGCAAACTTCATTAGCACGCATATACTATATACCTATCTACACACATGTCTGTTTGGAGTATATTCATATGCAAAAAAACTAAAACAAAATAATTCATTTCGACCCCATTCATAAGAACTAATTTCGTTGTGATATTGACGAATTGATATGTGGTGATGACGTCATACACGTTGTAGAGTGTACAAAATTCACAAAAAATGGCAAAGTTTTACCCCCTGTAACTTTGTTAATAACAGTTGGATTTTCTTCAAACTTGACCAAATTGTGCATTATGTTATCCATTACACTCATGCTGCTTCTTCGATGAACATAAGGGGACATCGGTCTAGCCGTTTTCGAATAAATCGGGTGTGATAGACAGACACCGAATCGATTCTAATAAGGTACTACATTTTCACTAGATTTTAAGGTCTTATGTGAAAATAAAACTATTAAAATTGATTTACTGTCTGCCTTTCTTTATGGTTGGAGGTGAAAATCTTAGAAAGACAAAGTACCAGATTTGCAGCAGTAAATGGGATTCTCACTCATTATAAACAATATTAGAACCACCACAAATTATTACTTCGCAAGGAGGAATGTGTCCGGATAGCTCAGTGGTTAGAGCACAAGGCTGTCATACGGAAGGTCGCGGTTCAAATCTCACTGGTGGCAGTGGAATTTGTATCGTGATTTGACGTCGGATACCAGTCGACTCAGCTGTGAATGAGTACCTGAGTCAAATCAGGGTAATAATCTCGGGCGAGCGCAATGCTGACCACATTGCCTCCTAGTGTACCGTTACGGTCTTGAATGAAGTGCTCTAACACACTTCAAGGCCCTGATCCAATATGGATTGTTGCGCCAACGATTATTATTATTATTAAGGAGGAATGTGTGTGTGTGGAAACGCCTTCCGATCTTCATGCTTTCTTTACACGTTCCGCCTTTCCAAGGTCTACCTGAATCTTCGATTTTATGGAGTTCACTGCTCGTCAGTCCATCTATAACACTTTTCTCGAAAACGGTTATGCCTATTGAGCCCAAATTGGACATATGTGAAGTTCCACGCATGCAAGAAATGGCATGAATTTGTGTGGAATCCACATACAAGCGAGGAAGAGTGTTTTTCTCCGAATAAAGCCGTGTATATCAAATGTATATTACTAGAAATGTACAAAATCAGGCTCAGATTTGATATCGATTGCAAAGTAGAAGTTGCGAGAAGAAAATTTCGTTGTTCGCGATTCCACTAAGATCGAAATAGGCGCGGTCACTCACGATAAATTTTGACAAAAAATAGGCACTTTCTTGGGAGACTGAGAATTATCCGAACATATGTCAAACGTGTTCTACGATCGTATAGTAATAGTAATAGAATTATTCCGTAAATAAAGAATCATCTCGCGCTCTTGGGCCATCTTGACGAAAGATTGCATTCCTATTCGAAAGGGTCTACAACCATAAAAACCTGAAAAAGGGAATAATAGTCCGGTCACGAACGTTGGAAACGTTACATAGCGCCGATGTGCGCTTCCACCCTCCAAGATGGAAATTTTCTTCGAAATAACCACAGAAATCGATTAAATGATCAATTTTAAACAAAAATGTTTTCTCAAAATTGTTCGTAGTGTTCGAGTTTTCATGTTCAAGCATGTGGTTTTTTCATCGAAAAAGTCATGTTTTTCACAGGTTTTTCGCAAATAACTCGAAAACTATGCATTTTATGTAGAAATGATATTAAGCGAAAACAAAACAGCAATAACAAAAAAATGAATATTCTCAGGTGGTGCAATGTAGACTGAGTTATAACTCGTCAAAAGTCAATTCGCAATGGCTAAAAAAATTAATACTTTTAATATCAAATAACGCAAAATCGACGATTTTGTGGAAATTGGTCTAAAATTCCTTTAGAGTGCTTGAAAATGAGATATGATGGAGGTCAGTGGAATAAATAATAACAAAGCTATGTTCAAAATAATGTAATTAGCTTCATTTTTGATATACAAATCAATAAAAATAAAACATGGTTTCTCATATAACTTGAAAGTAAGTAAGAATTTCATCATCATCAACAACGGCGCAACAACCGGTATCCGGTCTAGGCCTGCCTTAATAAGGAACTCCAGACATCCCGGTTTTACGCCGAGGTCCACCAATTCGATATCCCTAAACGCTGTCTGGCGTCCTGGCTTACGCCATCTTAGGGTCTGCTTCGTCTTCTTTTTCTACCATAGATATTGCCCTTATAGACTTTCCAGGTGGGATCATCCTCCTCCATACGGATTAAGTGACCCGCCCACCGTAACTTATTGAGCCGGATTTTATCCACAATCGGACGGTCATGTATCGCTTATAGATTTCGTCCATCTTCATGTAAGAATTTACTGGACATAAATTCTGAAAATTCGGTGAATTTTAAGTACGAGTTTCGGAAGAAAGTTTTGAATCCATACTTGGAAATTCCTTTTTTTTCGATCAATACTTTTTACTAATATAGTAAACAAGGCTTTTTGATGAATATGAATCGGCAAATTGTTCGACGTGTCCGTAGGCTTCATATCAATGAAGACAGACAACCAACAACAACTATTTTAATGGCTTGTTTCCAGTCTCTCCTTATCTATCTATCTAGGCTTTTATCCTCAATATTCAGTATCGTGTTCGTGAAAAGAGGTCATTATTAAACATTGATATTGCATGCATTCGAAGAAAGCTGAAATGGAGTATCTCGCAAATACACAAAAAAAGGTTTTTTCAGAATATTTTAATGTAATGTAAATTGTTTTTTCATAATTTACATTTTTCTTTGATACACAATAATTGAAGCAAGAAAATTATTTTTGTTGTTAGTTAAAACAAACAGCGATCACAAAGAAGAAACTTTTTTAAATAATAAACCTTACTTCACATGGAAGAGGCTTTCATTTTGATGTGTAGATAACTGTCTCAAGGCATCAAGGCATTCTGTTTTAGTAGTTCGAAACTTGAAATTATCAATGCCACGAAGTTCCGGAACTCGAGTGGGAATGTTTATCAATATCACATTAGGAGTGGAGTGATAGCAGTAAGAAAAACAACTGTTTACGTGTGCCCATAAATTCCATCAAGTTGCTACAATATACATTATTTCACGCTTCTAAAAAGCGATAAAAATATTTCACGTTGAAAAATCATTACTGCTTTGTAGTATCGCATACATGCTTCTTCCTAGTATGGTGCTCAGAAACGTATCTGCTTCTTAATAATTTCCAGATCTTTTAAATCGCTGACTGGTGTTACAAGCACTTAAATAGATTGTCCACATATCGTCGACATCATGGTAAACTATTAAGTGTGCCGCGTTTTACATAGCTTATTAAATAATTTAACATGGAATGAAATATGAAATATGGTAATGACTCCAAATTGTAATAGACAATCCATGAACCAGTCACTCACACTTGTAAAATTTGTATTAATTGATCTTTTATCATTCATTATGAAGTAAGCTGATGCCGACGGTTTCAGCACTACATTCTTATTCAACAGAACTCGTTTAAAACTAGTTCCTAATCACAAAATTCCGATTCAAAAGAAAGAGCATTTACAATTAATATAGTGGGCTCAAATAGTCCACACTAAAACCAGCACCAGTTTATAATATAAATTCCAAATACCAGGACAGTGTTTTATGTGTTCTTTACGTTATTTTAGCAGCCTACGTTCCACCTACTATAGATGAAATTTAAAACCACAGAAAAACCGCGGAAAAATGCAAACAAAAATTTCAATATGTATTATTACCAAGATAATAGCTGTGTTCTTTTGATACATGATGTAACATTTGGGAAGAAGCTATAAAAGGACCCAGAGGATTAAGATTTGCACAATCACAAAGATATAAGCTGGACATTCTGAGCTTAAGCGGAATAAGATGGTGGACTTTGGGGAGAGACTTCCTAAGGGTCACATTGTGACGGTAATGGGTGATTTGAATGTCAAAGGTGGGCTGTGACGACACCTTGCTCGAACAACTGATGGAGAAACAAGATCTTGGCATCTGTATCGGTAATGGTGTGAGGTTTGCGGATTTTTGCAACTTTCACCGCCTTGTGGTCACTATTCTAGCACAGAGCCTGCCATAAAATCAGTTACACTGAGTAACCCACCTGAAAATATCGATTAGCATTGGGCCACCACCAAAAATGCTCTTTTCTCAGGTGCTGCACAAAAATGTCACAGGTCGTTAGCCACGTCCCGAAAAGGCGGCATAAGATCTGGCTGATAGTAGAATCGGTAAAGCGGATCGATGAATTCAAGGGATTAAAGGTTCTGTTGACCGCTGCGAAACGACGACGGATTCCCGGGAAGTTCAGCGTAGCATACGTCGTGCCAAAAGGAGCTTTGCTATTGCGCTGGTCAGAGAAGCTTAAGATGCCACAGTACGCAATAATTTCAGAAATGTATACCACGTCACGAAAGAACTTGCTTGTAGTGTCAAATTTTTCCACGGTCCTGTGAAGGTGGAAGGTGGAAAGAATACTTCACCACGGTTCTTAACCGTATCACTTTCGATGGGGTTCCTCCTCTTGTGGATGAAATGGATAGTCAGTAATATGTGGATACAGACTATTCCTTCCAGCAAAAAGGAAATTATTTCGAATGCGAGACCTTCCCCATTTCGAAAGCCTGATCGACAGAAACTAGGCTAGTTTCCGCTCCAGATCTTCCTACATTGACTACATTAACACCTTATGAAACATTTTGGAACAATCCAGATAGTTTAAATCCTCGCTTCATCTGCTCCATCGAGAAAACTTTCGACGGCGTGACGGGGAGTGTATGTGGCGTGCTCTACGCAGGAGGGCATTCCAGAGAAACTAATAGATATTATCAAGGCGAAAAATGTCATGGGCTGAAGCGCGAGTGCTATGGTGTTTGTAGCGGTAAATAGCAACCATATATGATGACGTAATTTAAAGAAAGGAAAATTTAGAGACGAGGAATTAATAGAATGAAAATCGTTTGCTTCTTTCGAAAAAGTGCAACTAAACAAATCGCTAACAAAAAATGAACTTGAAAAAGTTTGTTGAAGTGTAGTAGATGCGTCGGTGCGTCAGTTTACGTTTCGAGGCATTATAAAGACTGGGCTTAGTCGGGGATTCTGTCCTCAATGGACAAAAGACATCAAGGAATTCAGGTCTAAATCTGATGGTATATTGTGTCAGTATACCAGTTTATGGGAATAATTTAAAATATGACACCATCCCTGATCTCAAAAAGCAAATATTCTGAAAACGAATAGAAATTAATTAAAATGGACTCAATCTACAAACATCAAGGCTGAGAGATGAAATCCAGTAGCTGTGTAATTTCTCGGTTACAGGCATGATTTTGTGTGGAGTTTGAGTTTCTTTGTGAATCACCGAAACTACCCACTAGGATAATAAGCAGAAATATAAACCATAATACAAAGCGCAATTATTCGCCAAGCACCAAAATATACATTGACTACTTGACCGATCCAAATACTCCAATAAGCGGAATTAAAACAAATCCTTGAACAGTAACTATATAGAAAAATTGTGTGAAAGGCTTTTATTGAAAGTAATACGAAATAAATGTTTTTAAGCGAAAGGCTTGTTATCCATTATCTGAATAACCCTTTACAAGCCATTTCTCAATGGACATGATGAGCAGATGGCAGTAAAGGAAATGTTAGGCATTAGAGGAGACAAAATGTGAAGTCTTCTTCCCCGCAGTATATAATCGCTCAAATTCATGAGCATAATGAGTGACTTATATACCTCATAACTTTGATTGGATGAAAAAATTCTTATTGAATTAGTATCGAAAATTGCAGTGGAAGTAAAAAACAATTGTTGATAAAAAAATCAATGGAATACAAGATAAAATTCAACGTTTTATAGACCATGGGCATCTGGAAGTAGAAATTTCTACACATATAAATCGAAATCGTGTTTATTCCAAAAATGATTCTGATTATATATTATTATATCGAACTAAAAAATCTGAAAAAAAACGCAAAGGTAATATAGGCACAATACTGCAGTTTGATGGAAAGCCTATCATTGCCAACGAAGATATAGAAGGTTCCCGTGAATTTACTGCACTCGAAGGCATTACACATAAATAGAATATTTTCAACATACAAGGTGTCCCGTTTATGATGGCATAAATTTTAATGGTGGATAGTACCATTTGTTTGAGGAAAATTGGTCCATGGAACGGGTATTCTTTCTTTCAGCGTTACAGAATTATATTGTTTTTCGTGAATACTGTCAAAAAGCGTGACCTTCCCAACAAAATCACAATTCCCCGCTCCCTCAATATTTTAATTTCAGGTTCAATACCGTTTTCGGAAACTACATACAATTTCTTAAAATTGAATATTTTTTCAATTGCAGAGTTTTGAATTTTAAAGAAATTTCAAAATCAATATTTTATCTAAATTTCAATGTTGTCTTCAAAGCTGGTGAAAGTTGCCTCATTATGTTAGCTTTCAAATAACATGAAAAGATGATGGGTTTAATTCTGGAAAATTTAGGAATATTACGCATTAAATGAGAGAAAATGTGGGGTTGATATGGAACAAATTCACTTAAATATGGTGATCACGTTTTCTTCCATTTAATGCGTAATATTCATAATTTTTTTTGAAAATACCGCCATTTCGGCCAACGATGAACGTAAATCATTTTTTATGACCGGAAATTGGATATGATCTTGGACGATCACTGGTTTCAGCAAAATAGCGTGACACACAGCGTCACCTCAATCGATCTTTTACGCCAAGTTCGGTAATCGTGTTATCAACAAGTTGTACAAGTTGACAATATTTCTAGACAAAAATAATAACCATTTTTTCACTTTATCAAGCAATATTGGGAATACATTAGGCTAGAAATAGTCTCTCATCTGCAGAATTAAAATGATCTTCTAAAATTTATTGTTTAATGCTAATTGCAGCCAGTGAAGTGGTAGAATTACCACGAGACATAGAAATAAGTTAATATTTATCCAATTGGCTTTGTTAGTTTCAATTTAGCCTATATTTACTTTTATCATCAGAATCATTTTTTCAAACAGTTCTGCTCAGCCCCATTTTGAAAATGCTCAAACCATCAAAGATTCCAAATTTTATGTAAGCAAACAACTTCCGAAGATACATAAGACAATTGTCACTGAAGTAGAAATGTTGCATCCACTGGCGTATTTTGTTAATGAAATTGAAAGGAAACCATGGAACGGACGAATGAAATGAAAAACGAACGACAGCAACCATTTTCATTCATTTAAAAATATCTACAAAATACTTTCACCAGTCCGTCGCGCGACATCAAGCTCGGTACCGACTTCGCCAGAAACAACGTTACCTGGATATGCAAATTGTTCGAGGCCGTCGAGTACGATTGGCATTTTTGTGATATTGGCATTTATTTTCAATCTAATTCTGATTGTGTTCTTGTCCAAGTGCAGACCCATTTGGCAAAGATCAATGACTCGAAGAAAGAACCAGCAGATGTGCTTGAGGATCAAATGTCCATTAAATCCATCCACGTGCTGTAGCCAAAGCAGCAAGAAGAACGCCACTGATAACCAAAAGAAAAAGTATCAGGTACGAGGTGATAACTCGTCCAAAGAGGTGTGGTACAAACCAGCTTCTATTTACGCTTCAGTGGGTCTCATTCGGAAGGTAAACCTTTTTAAACGACTTATCCAGCAGAAGACGAGCGATAGCGTTCATGTCAGAAATCCCCTCAATATTTTTTGACACCGGAAATAACTTCGTACACACGAATATACACGGCTTCTTTACATCCTCCCCTTAGCTTCACTAATTTCCGATGTGGCATAAACTTAGACTATAACGCCTTACCTGATGTCAAATCATTCAAACCACTCAAAGAAAACAACGTTCGTTTTCAGAAACAGAAAGAATTGGGAGTGCTGATCGCTAAAATTCTGTCGCCTCCTCGAAAATTGGCGAAGCTTGCAATTTTTTTTTGTGTCTCTAGTATGAAGAGATATGTACATAGATCAAATTATCTCTCAAAGAAGAGGGAATTCAACCATGCCTGACGCTACTACACATTCCACAACAATACGGCCTCACTGAACGAAAGAAAAAGACTCTCGTCAGGGCAGCTCGATGCATGTACATGCAGTCAGTACAACTACAGTTCTTTTAGATGGAGGCAAATACGTCCACGTTAAAAACTGAAGCATTAATGTAGGCTTGCAGAACAGAGCCTCTCATCAAGATTGGATTGTAAATCTCCAAATCTGACAATGAAAAATTCGACCTAAGAATCCTAAAAGGCACTTTCGTCATGCTAAAACATATCGAATTTTACTTTCGAAAGGAAAAGAAATCATCGTCTCTAGGGTAGAGATAAGTTTTGGCAGATGTCGAGGATAACGGAGGCATCTTCAAAAAGGCCGTTATTAAGAACACGCAAAACTAGTGAAATTCTCCTAACACCAACAACATTCGAACCGGTGCGCTCTCGCTGACGAAGATAGTCAAAACATCGAAAATCAAACTTAATGAAACTAAGAGTCGGCACTGAAAAAGGCTATTGTGGACCACCCTAACGTCTCACTGAAGTGAATCCCGAATCGTCTGACAAAAGTACCATCTATAAGATTTGGCCGAAGAGCTTCATACGCCCAGAACTCCATCGGCCCATAATAAACAAATTAGGAACATATTACCAACTGAGAGATTTGGATATTCCAACATAACTAATAAGATTGACTAAGCTCCTTACTAATGTGCTAGTCTTGAAAAGGGTTATACGTAATGGTGATGTAAATTTGAGGGGCACTATCCTCTACCAATCCACCCAACTATTAACCTAAGCTGACAATATTGACATAGTGGGGACAACCTAAGATGTTCTAACTGCCTTCACCCAGTTCGAGCAAGCAACAATTGACGCGAAATCTTGGGCTGAACATTAATGACAAAACGGAGTACATGGTGGCAACGTCAACTGAAATCAGTGAAGATAAAAGATTACAATATTCAATCTGTTGATAATTGCTCGCATCTAGGGTGGAAAAACACAACCGGTAACAGCTATGACGCCGAAATCCGGGCACGATTGTTGGCAGTCCTCAGAACCTAGATTCGCTTACGAAAACTGTCCCCCTCGAAAAGTTTCATTATGGAGTTAAAGCTGCGTTGGAAAGGAGAATTCTTCGAAGAAATGTTGGCTGTAGACCATCAGCGGCAGCGCACATAGTCGAAGAAGGCCATACCATTCAACAGGACAATCTTGAGCTCTTGAGTCATGTAAACCGACCAACCTTGTGGGAAAGTTTAGAAATTTTGAGGAAAGACGCGACGCGAACAGATTCAGGTAACTGCCCCCCGAAATTAATAAGACTCGCCGCGGTAATTAGGTTGATAGTTTTAAAAAAATGTTAAAAGTATTTTAAGCAATTAGTGAATAAGTAAGTATAAAAGAATTTTATAATCGCAACTGGGTCAGTCGCTCCCGGAATATATATTTACGTTTAAAACCAAAGATTGTAGTTTGGTGGCTGAGCAACCCCTTGTCTATTAATTTTAGGCTGGACTACAGGTAGCAGAGGAAAACCTAATCTCTTAGAGTTGTTGGCTCCCCTACAGAAGGATGAGCGATTCTATGGCCCATCTGACGATGAAATTTATGAGGGACGCAGACCTATGAAGATAATTGTTCAACTCGTCGTAAAACCGCAGACGTCTCGTGACGAGGTCCTGGTAGACCTGGAGTTTGAACAATTCAATCCAGCATTTATTCCTGATGAGGAGAAGCTCCTTCGGAGTCTGTCCACCTCAAATAATTAGAAATAAATTTCCCATAGTTGCGTTAGGACGTTGCACAACCTGAATATTTTTTTTCCTCTCTAAGGCATCGACCCGGGTTTTCAACAACTCGAGCAATTAAATAAAATTAAGTGCGAATATTCACCCTGATAAATTACTTCCTTTCAATAGAGCTGATATCTCTATTCACGATATAAAAAAAAATATAAACGAATTTGAAGGCAAAGCGGAAAGAATGGTTCTGAAGCAGCCAATCTAATACCGGTTTCTGCCATCCAATCAGCCACATATTCACCGCAAGAGTTCTCCGAACGGACGGGAAGTACCTCGATATCAGCCATCTCGGCAAGTACCTCGGTGATATCAGCCATCTCGACATCAGCTGCCAAGGCTGCAGCTACTAATGACGAAATTTTTATCTACGTCGTCAAGAACGATTCCGCCGCGACGGGCTATGTGTCAAAGTCTCGTTGTTTTGTTCATCATTCTCAAAAACAAGTTCAAAAGAAAATCGACAAAATGTTACCTTGCATGGTTCCGTCGACTCCGACTTTATACAATAGTTGACCGGCGCAAGACCCGGTAAATAGAATTCCGTACTGAATGTTATCGAAAGCAGGAATATGAACGTTGCGAGTAAACAACGTTTCGGCGAGAACATTTTCGGGTGATTTGCACTGCACAGGAAACGATGTTGATCCGGCCAAATGGTTGTAGCGCTTCGTTTTTCCTTAATTATCACAGTAAGACATATCAATTTTCGCACTTATCACCAGAATTCTTACGAGTCGCGATCCAGTTGGAACAAAATTATCCTCGGCTTCCGCCTTCAAATCAAAGAATCAGACGTGTGACAAATTACGATACGACGTACGATGTCTTCACCATTTCTACACACAGACAAAAATCGTGCTAGTACTCATCAAGCCGGTGTTCTATTACATAGTTTCGGCCCTCGATGCAGCGGTTGTTGTTTGAAGGTGATGTGGACGGAATAGATGCGATATTCTTGCAATACCGGCAGTTAAAACAAAAACGTAGAATTAGGCAGTCCTAAAAATAAAAACCGCACAATGTTGAAGGTAAATGAAATTATATAAATAGACCAGCAATATTCGAATAAAAATGATAAAAAACAATTCTCAAGTTGCATCATGACCACATTCGGTTGTAGCTGCCTTCAAAGATTTTGGAATGGTCACCTATAAACTCTTTATTAACTAACAATTTGAAGTGACTAAACTCCATTGGTAAATCCTTCATTCAAAATTACATTGGCCGAAATGATCGTAAGGATAAAAAGGTCGGGAAACTGGAAGCTGGACGCTTCAGATATGAAAGGTTTTATGTATTTCTTTTATAAAGACATTTCAATGTGCATTTGTCCCATTAGTATGTAGCACTAATCTATACATATATTATGTGAGAATATCCACTTTCAAGTGATATGGACACTCAAAGTCTTGAATTTGCAAAGAAGTGACAATTTTAACCTATTATAACTTTGTTAATAATAATGCGATTTTCACCAAACTTGGTAGGATTAGGCTCTATATCATAGCCTACACTGCTGCAAACATGGTGCTAGGATGAACTTAAGGGGGGTGTTGCAGCCAATTACTAAAAATTATAGTAATACACTATTATTAACTTCATTTGAACAGATATCGGTATGGAGGGTATTTCAGAGCCTAGGCACCTCTTGATTTTTTTCACATTTTTCGATTGAGTGATTTCTGAGAAAAGCGCCGTTAAAGAAATGATCACTTTCTACTCCCCTCACTCCTAACCTTTCCAATAAATGCCAAAATTAAGACCGGCTTCGGAAAGTACTGATCGTGACCTATTTTGGTGAAAATAAAATTTACACCCCCTTTTGCAGGTATTTGACCCAGAATGATGTAACTCACGGTATGCGTGAGTTCCTACCTTTCCTCCAAATTTAGTGTCAATCGCTACAACCGTCTTCGAGGAAAATGCGTGTGACAGACAGACAGTAAAACGATTTTAATAAGGTTTTGTTTTACATATAACCTTAAAAAGCAAGTCTGATGAATTTTCAAATAAAATCTTTCTGTCCAAAAGAGGATTGACTGAGCGTGCATTACACCACTGATCCAAAAGTGGCGCTTACGTGAGGTTACAAAATTAGCAAGACGATGGACTGTCTCCAAAACTATTCAACATTGTACTGGAATAGATAATCCAAAAGATAGCAGTAAATCTAAAAAACACTCCACTCACTCCACTTTTTATTTTATGGTAGAAAAAGAAGACGAGGCAGACCCTGCCTAAGATGGAGCGATGTCGTAGGTCAGGACGCCAGACAGCCTTTAGGGATATCGAATTGGTGGACCTCGGCGCAAAACCGGGATGTCTGGAGTTCCTTATTAAGGCAGGCCTAGACCGGATATCGGTTGTTGCGCCGTTGATGACAAATGATGATATGACAAAATCTAGGATGCCAATTAGACAAAGATGATATTAAGTGAATGGAATTTTGAACAAGTCAAGTCAAGACAATTTTATGTACTTAAGACAACAACGAAAAGGAAATCAAAAGAGCTTGCCAATAAGACCTTCATCCTTGTATGCCCAATGCCGAAAAGTGAAAATGTAGGAAAAAAATTAACAAGATGCAAAAATTTGATTCGGTCAATCCGGTGAAGAACACATAATGCACAATTGACCCGGCCGGAAAGCAAGCAATCAAGTCCTCAGAAAAATTGTAATGACTCAAGAAACTGGGAATGCTCAAAATGAGCACTCAGGTCGACTATAAAGTCGTTTCGTTTTCTAGCCGCTCCATACTGATACAATTTTATGTGTAATATCCTCAGTGAACCTGCACAGCAAATTTTCGCCTTTTCACATTTTTAGGACCCGCCTCGAAGCTAATGATGGTCGGCATTGCAATTTCTAGGGTCATTACATATTTTAGGAATTCATCAGTTATATAACATCAGCAAGCCATAACATCGAAATCGATGGGCTCGTTTACGTTGAAATTTTATTTTGAACTGGTTTACCTATATCGTATCAACAAACAGTAGACAGACATATCCGACATCTGTCGGCTTAATACAAAAACTGAAACAGCTTAAGATCTTTGATACTCCAATACCTTTGATTTGCTAGTTATTAATAAGAGTAAAACTTCTCTGTGTAAAAAATTAGGCTACCGCTCACCAGGCGAACAAAAACTGGTCGCACTAAAGCAACGTAAAACAAGTCGGGATACCGGAAGCCGGGCGTTTCGGGTATTAAGGTTTTGTGTTCATCTTATGTGGGAAACTCGCAATGTTCGATTTTCTATTCGTACATAGCTAAGAATACAAAATATTCCGTCATATTTTCCCAAACCCCAAGATTCACATATGTACATACAAATCAACAACATAAATACTATGTTCACTCTAAATAAACAAACATTGTCTATTACCGCATAACAATGCATGCATATATATATATGAGCGCATCTGAATTGATGTAACGCATTTTCACTTTATTCCGTGCACAAAAGCGTATATATACAAATATGTTAGGTACATAAATTAAAAACCGCTGGTAACCAGAACACATGTCTATTGTATTGGTTACTACCGGGAAGCTTTATTAGCATATACATATACATATAGATGTCTACCTGCAGTAATTGACACTGAAATGCAAATAACTAAAAAAGGTCAAAAAAGGAAAACTAAAACCTTCCAATGACCCCGTCGTTCATATAAGTTCAATTCATATGATGATGACATCATTCATGCCTTGGGTGCCATAAATTTACTTGAAATGTGATTCTTTGACCTTCTATAATTTTATTAATAATAATCGGGTTGCCTTGAAACTTCTCAGGATTATGTCCTATATTATCGTCTATGCTGATGTCAAATTTTGTACTCCTGATGAACTTAAGGGCGGCTTTCCGGTAAATTTCCAAAACATGATAATATCATCATGAGCGGCGCAACAACCGGTATCTGGTCCAGGCCTGCATTAATAAGGAACCCCAGACATCCCGGTTTTGCGCGTCCTAACCTACGCCATCGCTCCATCTCAGGCAGGATCTGCCTCGGCTTGTTTTTCTACCACAGATATTACCCTTATAGACTTTCCGGAGTGGATCATCCTCATCCATACGGATTAAGTGACCCGCCCACCGCAAACTGTTGAGCCGGATTTTATCCACAACTTGACGGTCATGGTATCGCTCATAGATTTCGTCGTTATGTAGGCTACGGAATCGTCCATCCTCATGTAGGTAGCAAAAAATTTTTCTCTCGAACGCGGCCAAGCGTTCGCAATGTTTCTTGCTAAGAACCCGTCTCCGAGGTATACATGAGGATTGGCAAGATCATTGTCTTGTACAATAAGAGCTTTGACCCCATGGTGAGACGTTTCAAGCGGAAATAGGCTCTGTTGACTGACAACAACCGTGCGCGGATTTCGTCGTCGTAGTTGTTATCGGTTGTGATTTTTTATTGTTCCCGTTTGACCAGTGTGGTTTAATGTTGTTGGTTGGTTTTTGGTGCTGACTTTGCCATCATATACTTTGTCTTGCCTTCATTGATGTGCATCCCAAGAACTCGCGCTGCCTGCTCGATTTGGATGAAGGCAGTTTGTAGGCCTCGGGTGGTTCTTCCCATGTTGTCGATATCGTCAGCATAGGCCAGTAGTTGGGTGGACTTAAAGAGGATCGTACCTCTTGCATTTACCTCAGCATCACGGATCACTTTCTCGAGGGCCAGGTTAAGGAGGACGCATGATAGGGCATCCCCTTGTCGTAGACCGTTAGTAAAACATGGTAATATACTGTTATTAATTTTATTTGTGCAGATATCGGAATGGGATGTAGTTGAAGGTCTACATTTCATATAGTTACATCAATGTGACTTTTTTCAAATTTGTCGGTTGGGTAGGTTCTGAGAACGAGACCTGTTTTACTTTTTGAGGCACACATTTTGTTCCTCCCCTGGGTTTCCCCCAATGTCAGAAAAAAAATCAGTTTCGAAAAGTACTAATTGAGCCCTTTCATTTGGTACACTACATAACCATGTCCTGTGAAAAAAAATTACACCCTCCTTTCGCATGTATGGGGAGCTTCCCTTAAAATTCAACACAAAATGACGCCACCTGCTGCATGTAAAGAGACACAAAAACCACATGTTCTCATCGAATTTCGTAACAATTGGTTCAGCCGTTTCTGAGTAAATCGGATGTGACAGCCAGACATTGAATCGATTTTAATAAGGTTTTGTGTTTACAATAAAAAATTGATTGTTGATGTCTGGCAAAACTGTAATCTATGTATGTAATATCAATAATAAATTGAAAACTCTAAGCCAGTTTATTGCATTCTCCCTGCTATTTGCTTCGCCGTCAAAAGCAATCCACAAGACGTGAAGAAGAATAATTGAAAGTATTTTATTTACTTCAATGAATAAAATAACATTACATTGAGATTAAAATACAATAATATTATGTCGTAAACAACATTTACATATTATTTATTTTTAAAGGTAAAATTATGTTTAAAACAGTCTGTTCTGTCTTTACAATAATAATCATATTAATAATGAATTAAGTTGTTTCTCAGAGAGATTGATATTTTGCTTTCAATGCAGGATAATTTCCCTTTTTCTTTTAATTCCGGTAATTTTCGTTTTAAATGTATAATAATAACTCGTATCATATTTTCGTTTCACTTTAATTTTGTTTTGTTTTCAAATTTGATCAACAACACGATTGGAACACCATCCTAGAAGATGATCACCAATTTGATTCTTCCTTCCGGTTACATTTTGATAAAATCGGAGAAATAGGCCAATATTTAACAACATTGATTATACTTTCATAATTTAAAAGTTTACTTTTGCTCCGTAGTTCCATTTAAGTACATGTGCCTCAAGTAACATACACACAATAAGAAACTAATTACGAATTAGATGATAAAGAAATGTGTGCATCTTGTTCCAAGTATAAATTTGCATATTTCAAATCACGGTTCACAATTCGAATGATGAAATATAAAATTTATTAATTTATTGTTTCCAACATCGAGTGTCTTGGATTATGAATGTGAAAGAAGAACACCACATTTACACGTAATAATATAAGAAATATTCTCAAAGTTTCAAATAACAGAGGAATGTTTTGAATTTTCTCATATAATTCAATGCATCTCCACAAGAATTACTAGGAATACGGTTATTTTTACAAGATTGCGCCAAGTAAGTTACCGTCTCTAAAACAAGGTCCAAAACACCAACAGAAAGAGTCGATCTCCAGTAGACAGCACTATCGGATGCACTACAAAGTAGTTATTGGGATAATCTATCTGGTGCCATCCTACGTCTTTATTACGTCACACATGCTTGCTTGTAATTCGCGGATATCTCTTCGCTTGGGCGAGTACAACAGATTATGCATTCCGTAATCAACAACTGTTTTGAATTCCCGCGACAAGGTTCTGCTTTCTAATAAGGTAAACTAACATAACAAACGCTACATCTTGCAATAATATATTGATTAAAACACACGATAAATTTACAGCCAATGTAAAATGGATCCTTTTCCTAATCAACAATTTTGGCCTCTTCACTTTAACGTATGGCACTACCTAGATCAAACCGAAGATGACATGGGGATATTCAAACACTGAGAGCGTAATTTATGTAGATGTTGTGTTTTTACGTTTAAGAAAAAACATCTAAAAATGCTAAAAAAACTTTCTAACGAATTGACTTTCTCAAAAAGCTGGCCGCTGACTAACAGGCCAGGACCAAGTCATCCCTTCTCTGCTAGTTCCAAGATAATTTTAAATTGATTCTCTTTTCATATATGGAGTAATTAATTATTCGATGATGAAAATTACACAGACACAAAAAATTGAATACTTTTTGTTGACATTTTGTTCTTCTTACTTTGTTTTTCGAAATCACAATTTTTTACACTTAAAACACAGACTGATTACATCATTAGTTTTTCTTTGAATAGGATCTCTTTATGATTTCTAATTCCCTTCATATTCCCTTTTATGCAAACATATTTCGTGTAGTATTAGGAAGTTTTTGCTTTAAATGTTTTTCGATACCTGCTGCTTTCTCTGCTTCTTAAAACAACGTGCTTGAATCTGCATTCGACTTGATGATTATGAACTGCGTTTGTCTTATTGAGTGACCGAAAATTGAATATTTCAGACTTCAAGCTTGCTGGCATTAGGTTTGAAAAAGCAAATAAAGTGTGTCCTTTTTTAAACGGCTGTATCAGGGTTTTGTTCTTTGAACTTAAGCGTTTCCTCGTAAATCAAATTCTTCAATGTTTCTTTTGGAAGATCATCTAATTCCATCGCTATACGGAACGGCTCTTCAGCAACAGGCTGTCAATTTAGAAAAGAAGATTATTAGAATATGTGCACTTCAAAAAGAATATAATTTGATTCGTGGATCTAGAGTTAATTGGTACAACCAAATTAAAAGTAAAACCAAATGAAAGGATTGCTTATAGTTTGCCTTTACAGACTGAGCAAATATACAGTTATTTAAATTGAGGATGTAACCTAATTATCTTTATTAGATTACTTGCCATGTTATAATATCGAATCAGATATTTAAATCATGAAATTGTATGGAGATTCGGGGTTAACACAAAGTAAGATAGTGGAACTATGGAAACTCTCATGCGGAATTTCATTCTTGTACTCCGGCAAATATCCGGAAAATAAACGCAAACTCGTGGCCACGGCCGTTTGAGAAACAACAAAAATAAATAAATAAAAGGGATCAGGTGAAGGTTTCGAAAGAGAAAATCGAAAAGTATTAAGGAGGTTTGGACAAAGTTAAAGTTGAAGGAAGTACCGAAGAAAGAACGTGATTGCTGACATCCAGCCATTGGCTGTCGAAGCGGACCTTATCATTAAAAGTTACCCCGGGTCTTGGATGGCTCCTATATAGATTAAGGGAGTAAGAAAAGAGTAGCACATCTAACAAGCTGCAAAAGACGAATTATACGTATACTGCATATGCAAACGGTCGACGGAACCTCCTACGAAGACCTTTCATCATGATCAACGGCAAACTGATGCACATCTAGACTCGCATAGGTCCAAGTAAGAAACAACAAACACCACGATTGTACGCCGAAATCGAACAATTCGATATGCCTAGCGCCTGGCGTCTATTGCTCTTTCTGAGGCATAAATTGCGAAACTTACTTACGAAGAATAACAGTGTATGCCATGAAAAGAAGAGTGTAATGAAAAAAATACAGAGGTGCTTTGAAATAATAAAAACTTGTTGTTTCTTATTCGTTGGTGTGAATATTTATTCTTGCAAATACCGATATTTCGGGAACCACTTGTTCCCTTCATCAGTGCTAACAAGTTCAACAGAGGTGCTTCTAGACAAGCAGACACATCTTTGCGTTTTGTAAAAATCCGTTTCATTGGATTTTGTTCCCATCTATATCCAAATCTGCAACTCAATTATCAGGTATATTCCATTGCGTTTTTCAAGAAGTAAACCATCATTTATATGTAGTTCGCAGTGTACATATGTCTAGTGTATAATCATAAGCAAGTGTAGTTTTTGGTATCTCTAAATTAGCGATCGATTCGCTTATTTAAAAAGGCGAATTTTCTTTTGATGCCCACACGCCTTGATGATTGTATCACAACAACTAGGGGCAGTGTTATTTGCATCATAGGCTGCATGTCGGATATCAATGGACTTAGTTGGGCATGAGGAGCTGAGATAAACCAGTGTAATAACCCCGGGCGCCATAAATATCAATTGAAGTCAAGTTCACAACAAAGTAAAAGCAACTAAATTAAACATTTTAATAAAGTATGGCTTAAATAAAATAGAAAAAAAAAGATATTAAC
Organism: Hermetia illucens; assembly: GCF_905115235.1. NCBI lineage: Eukaryota > Metazoa > Arthropoda > Insecta > Diptera > Stratiomyidae > Hermetia > Hermetia illucens. Next base: position 140,583,780 of record NC_051849.1, on the reverse strand, counting down.
GTCATTTCGAAATTATAATCTCACTATTAGAAATTCGAGTTTTTATTAATAAAACATAGCCCCTAAGGAATAAATCGAAAATTGTAATATTTTAATAATCAGTTAAATTACTTTGATTATTAATAGCTTATTTAAAAAGGTGAAAGTTACGATTAGCCAAATTATTTGCTTTCAAATTTCGGATCTTCAGTAATAATGATGGTTCGTTCACACTCAGCTTTTTTTCATTATAGAGAATGACCTAAAGACATTTTTTTAAATTATTTAGCTTTTAATCCTTCAATCTTTTTATAAATACATAAATTATTTCTTTTACATCATTCCATTCCATTGGACTCGTCTTGAGTGCCTATGGTTACCAAAAATCCTTTTGTGGGGCATAGCGCGTCAACCACGCCCGCGCTCATTCGTTGACGGCTTCTGGCAATGTGTTCGAGCGCCCCCCCCTCTTGTCCTGTGAGAAGTTTGCACTCTTGCTCGGCTCTTCTACACATCGCCCAGTCTGGGATAGTCGATTCTATTCCATGGAATAATGGCACTGACAAAATGCGATAATCCCATTGCAGGCTAATGGCCAGCCGTACAATGAAACTGATTAGAACAATTCTCGATTTATTACTTAGTGGCTATGTTTTATTAACAAAAACTTGAATTTTTAATAAGGAGAAGTTTTTATTACTTCAATTAATTAATCGTTGGAAACACCGCATAATTTCACTCAGATGATATTTATCAAATGGCTTTAATTTCGTTTTTCCTATTTCATTTAGGACGTACTTTATTAAAATGAGTAACTTTATTGCTGGTAGGGTCGTTGAAGTATGATATGAATTCCAACATAAAATGATTAATTTTATGATGAGATTATACCTGTAGTTCCCCCCGCTCGGAGAAAAATTGCTATCTAGATGCAGGTATAAAGGTTTTGTGTATGTGACGAACGATAAGTTCATGACAATTCCGTGTGTACATAGTTAAAAATTCAATTGTGCCCTATTTTCCAAACAACCATTTACATAAATCTTTTGATTTGGAAAGCACTGTATTGATAATAGTCAGCTTCATACGATTCACACTATTAGTTCAACATTATTAGCAAATGTGAAGAAGTTCACTCACAACAGATACAAACAAGTCGCGGAACCGGAAGCTGGACGCAACAGATATGAAAGGTTCTGTATATTGCTTATATAAAGCTATTTCAGTGGGCATTTGCCCCATTAATACGTAGCACACTTTCGGGTGATATTGACTTTCATAGCCTTGAATTTTCAAAGAAGCGATAACTTTGACAAATAAGTTATAATAATAACTCTGTTAGTAATAGAGCATGATCCTACCAGGTGGTGGAAAGCGCACTATGTTACAGTCTATATTACTGGAAAATTGTATGGTGCTAGGATGAACTTAAGGAGGGTTTTGCAGCCAATTACTAAAAATTATAGTAACATATTATACTATTATTAACTTTATTTGAAAGGATATCGATATGGGGAGTATTTCGAAGCCTAGGTACCATATAGATTTTTCGGTTGGGTAGTTTCTGAGAATGGGCCCGTTTAATAAATGATCATTTTCCACCCCCTGCACTCCCCACCTCTTCAACAAATGTCAAAACTAAGACCGGCTTCGGAAAGTACTAACCGAGATTTTTCATTTGATACCCCACATGACTACATTTGGTGAAAAAAAATTACGCATTCCTTTTGGATGTATGGGACATAAAAGGGTGTAGCGTAAGCGTTCACAGTTGTCACCTTCCCACCAAATTTAGTGTCAATCGCTATAACCGTTCCCGAGAAAAATGCGTGTGACGGACAGGCAGACAGACAGTAAACCGATTTTAACACAAAGTTTTTTGGTTGGGTAGCTTCCGAAAATGAATCTTGTTTCATTTTAAGTGTGCACATTTTAACCCTTTCCTCGCACATTTTAGAATTTACGTCAAAATTAATATCAGTTTCGGAAAGTTCTAATTTAAGCCTTTCATTTGATACTTCACATGACTCCCCTTTAAACTCCACATACATTTATATCCCTCACTGTATGCGTGGGATTTCATAGTTCCCATATGTCCCCCAGAATCAGTGTAGCCGTTTTGGAGAAAAGTGCGCGCTGCAGACAGACAGACATTGAATCGATTTTAATAAGGATTTATTTTACACAAAATCTTAAAAACGAGTTTTTCGTTGTAGTCCGCATCCACTTCATGATTTTTTTTTAAAAAAAACTTGGATTTTTAGCCCAAAAAGAGGGGACCACAAAACAGGAAGTTAGTTGCTTCCCAAATGGTCCGATCCATCATCAAGTGAAGCGGATTCAGGACTCCCTGCATGCTCAACAAAAATAATATCAATATAATTCGCACTTATGTCGTGTTTGCGATTATATATAAATGGAGCGATTACCCACCTGTAGCCGCTTTCGGTTACGCTGCTCCCAGGGCAAAGGTGACGCAGCGTTTGATTAGTTGCCTATGCCCTGGTCGAAATCGTCAGTCAACTTTTTTAAAAAGGAGATTTTGTTCCTATCAGACCGACAATATGTAATAGACGCGTAATGTAATATGGACAAAACTATACATTAACTTAAAGCAGAAAATATGTTTCTTAAGTTTTTACATTGCTTTAAAAAGAAAGGTGTCTTGAATGGGTAGAGCACTGGACTGTCGTAGCAGAAGGTCGTGGTTCAAATCTTACTGGTGGTAGATGCATTTGTATCGTGACTGAATCGGATATCAGTCTGCTCAGCTGTGAATAAGTATCCGAGTCAAATCTGAGTAATAATCTCGGGCGAGAGCAATGCTGACCATATTGCTTCTTACAGGGTACCGTAGTCCTGTAGTGTATCGTTACGCTTCAAAGCGCTGATCCAATTGGATTGTTGCGCCAACGATATTATTAAAGAAAAAAAAAAATATGCACGCACCCAATATTTCCTCAATAACTTTGATTCCGGGGTCTTGAACCTTGGAAGGAAACACAATAGATTATAATGCATGTTCTCGCAAGTGCCACCCGAAAAACAACAAATTATTGTATTGGGGCTGAAAAACGACGCAAAAGTAGACTCTACTCTCATTGATGCTATCAAAATAGTCAAAGAGAAATTGTTAAAAATTTGCTTACTAAAGGTCTTAAAAAAATTGCATCATTTTTCGTATCATCCATGCATGCATTGTAGAAAAAATTTTGCTGCGCTGTCTGGAATCGAAGAGACTTATCGACCATAACATTTGTTGTAATTTTAGTTGTTCTAAAAAAATGCTAAATTTTTGGTTATTCAACGTCCGTAAGAGAAAAAAAACCTAATGTTGTTTAAGAAAGAAACGTTCCACTTTGAATGTCTTCAGAAAGCTATTATTAGGCTATGCTTGTAGTTACATCTAGAAGATATCATTCATGATTGAGAATATAAAGTAAAGTCTATCGCAAGTAAGACCATAAATACGTTAAGTATTATATTATATAGTTCTGGAAACATCCAAATAGTTTAATATAATTCAATATCATATACATTTCAATGAATTAATGAATTACATTGGTAACAAACCGATCAGTTTAAAAAGATATAGATGTGTATTCTAGAGACAGAGTGATGTAAGAAGACCAAAAGATTTTTTAAATAAAGTTGTACAGTGCATAAATATTTTTAATTTATTTGCAGGTTGGAAACCGCAAACTTTGAGCGTATAATTTTTTCCTATCTGCCTAGCCAACCGGGGGGAAGGGAGCAGTGCTTGTTAGGGGGATGCGGGAATACGGCTCAATTAACATGATGACGGTGTATCATCCATTTAAACGGTTTCTTGATGCACCAGGGCTCTAACTTCAATGTACTTAACCATTATGTTTAAAAAGGCATAATATTTACCCAGAAGAAAAGAACAGGGTTAGCACTAAACTTTCCAGTAAAGTAATCATATGAATTATACTGCCACAGTTTAGTGCTTGGATTTTTTCAATTAATTTCCAAAATATCAACTAAGAATTACAATAGTAGGCATACAAAACAGTTCCGAGCCGATTGGAGCATGTAACGACGGCTAGTGGAATATTGCAACATGAACTAACCAACTTTATTGGAGAGTTATATTCTTCAGATCACCATAAACAAAGCAATATGAATCTATGAATATTGTATCTTGAATTGTTCTTTTTTGTTTCTATGCTTACAAATGAAATAAATGAATTAGGTATATTGAGAAGTTATCTGAATTTCAGATGTTTTTTTCAGAATACTGTATATTTACGTCAATTGTAGATGCTTAGATGCCTAGTAAACGATAGTCTAGCCAATAACTTCATAATTGAAAATGGTGTTTGATTTATTGCCCTAATAACTTTGAAAGATAGCTTATAAACTGTGATTGTATCATTAAATCTACAACTCTTTGCAACTTTCAATGTACATTACCTCATCATTGGGATCATAGTATTGCTCAAGATATGGATGCGCAAGAGCCTCTTCAACTGATATCCGATTGTGCGGGTTAAATGTAAGCATCTTATCTAATAAATCCAATGCTCTTGGATCAGCATTTGGGAATAATTTTATCCATGGAACTTTCGGCTTAAATGGTAGTGACTCTAGATAATTGCGTGCCTGCAAGAAAAAACATCAATTATAATAACATAAAATAAAAGTGAAATAAGAGACGATGGATTTGATGAAATCCATTGATCCATTCTCACCTTTTCATTTATTATACATTCGAGATCTTCCTTTGATGGTGAGCCCAATACACCAAGAATATGATTCAGTTGATCGAGATAATGTTTACCAGGAAAAATGGGTCGATTACTTAGCATTTCTGCTAAAATGCATCCAACAGACCATATATCAATTGATTTTGTGTAACCCTATTGAGAGGAAATCATTAATTATTTAAAGATGTTGCATTTTGAAGAAAAATTAAGGTAGAAGAGACTGAATTGAATTTCTGTGTTCACAAAATCTTGTCTTTGTCTTGACAGTAAGAAAAATAATACAAAACTCCAAAACTCTTAAATGAATTACCTTCGAATTGAGCATGATTTCAGGTGCTCGATACCACCTTGTTGCAACATATTCCGTTAGAAACCCAGTATGATCATGTTCTGGATCAGCTACTCTGGCCAAACCAAAATCACAGATCTATATGGTAAAATTAATTCTTATTACTTTCCTATGAACAAATTAGATCTCCAGCATTGGCCATAGCAATCCCACTCACCTTAAGGTCACACGTAGTATTTAGAAGTAAATTACTTGGTTTCAGATCTCTGTGTAAAACATTAGCCGAATGTATATACTTTAAACCACGTAGAATTTGGTAAAGAAAATAACATATGTGATCGTTACTAAGCCTCTGCAATAGGAAAATATAGTTCATAGTTAGCATGAGGATGTGTAGCAACGTCGGTTCTAACTCACCTGAGTCTTTAATAATTTATAAAGGTCAGTCTCCATTAGACACTGTACAATATATACATCTTTCATTTGTTCTATACTATCTACCCGTAGAATATCTCTTATATCTATTATCTGCAAGTAGAAACAAAAGTTTTCAAAATTAAATATCGATTAACAGCACATCACTAGCAGGTCAAATGAATTGGAACATTCTGCACTATCAAGGAATGAGCAATTGATGCGAATTCTTTTAGAGAGACTTGGTATCGATTGTGTCACTCAAGGTTTGAAAAAAAAGGAAGATTAGTTTTAGATTTGAATAATTATAGAGTAAATGCTTTGGATATTACATAAATGAATTTGATATCAATTAGATTTGAATTTAATTGATTATAACCCCAATGAAATTAATCTCTGAATATTTTATTCATTAACATTATTATTATTTGACAAAAAAATAATAACTGAACTGAAGAAATAACAACCAACAAAATCATCTTGGTTGAATACCGGGAGCTGAACGCTTCGGGTGTAAAGATTCATCTTGTGTGAGAAATTTCCTATGCACCTTTTTCCATTTGTACATAGCTAAAAGTTAAAAATGTTAAAAAGTATCCGGATAGCTGAGTGGTTAGAGCGCAAGGCTGTCGTACAGAAGGTCGCGGTTCAAATCTCACTGGTGGCAGTGGAATTTGTATCGTGATTTGACGTCGGATACCAGTCGACTCAGCTGTGAATGAGTACTTGAGTCAAATCAGAGTAATAATCTCGGGCGAGCGCAATGCTGACCACATTGCCTCCTAGTGTACCGTTACGGTCTTGAATGAAGTGCTCTAACACACTTCAAGGCCCTGATCCAGCATGGATTGTTGTGCCAACGATTATTATTAAAAGTTAAAAATATTCCATGATATATCCAACTCCGCCGTTCATATGAGTTCACTATATATGGTCATCACGTCATACACGTCCTTGATTGCGATAAATTCACGTGAAATGCACAATTTGTACATTCTATAACTTTGCTAATAACAGTTGGATTTTTATTCAAATTTTCAAAATTTTTCAATTGAATAGGTTCTGAGAACGAGGCCTGTTACACTTTTTCAGACACATATTTTGAGCCCTCACTCCCCTATGTTTCATTCAGTATAAGAAATAAGATCTGTTTCGAAAAGTACTAATTAAGCCCTTTCACATGTATGGGCAGCCCCCACCTTAGACTCAACACAAAGTGGGGCACCTTGTTTTATGAAAAGGTATTCCAAGACCACATGTTCTCATCAAATTTCGTGACAATCGGTGCAGCCTTGTCCGAATAAATCGGGTGTGACAAAGAGACAGACAGACATTCGATTCTAATAAAGTTTTGTTCCCCATAAAACCTTAAAAAACAAAATTGTGACTGGTGTTCGAAATTTTCATTTTGAATTCAACTTTGATAATTTCTAGTGGAACTTCATCTAATTGAAGTGAGGGAGATCTGCAGTTTCAGCACGGCATTAAATTCAAAAATATTCTTCGAGAGCAAATGCAATATATGTTAAATCGGAGCATCTTCTTACAATTGGCTATGGAGTCTAAATATGATTTAAATTATGAATTCCGACAGCAGGGTTGATATATCAGTAGCGCTACGTACCAATAGCTTCCTCCCTGTCGGCAACAACTGACAAAGACACCTGAAATAATAAAAAACTTTTTTCTTTTTCGTTGGTGTGGATATTTATTCTTGCAAATACCGATATTTCGAGAACCACTGATGAAGGGAACAAATGGTTCCGATATTTCGAGAACCACTGATGAAGGGAACAAATGGTTCCCGAAATATCGGTATTTGCAAGAATAAATATCCACACCAACGAAAAAGAAACAAGTTTTTTATTATTTCAGATAATTAATCGTTGGAAACACCGCATAATTACACTCTGACAAAGACCTGTTTGCTATGGGCAAGGAAACACTTGACGGCAAATCTGGAGAAGGTAAGGGGATGCATAAGAACTTCGCAACTAATCTGGAGCTTCTGGCGGTGTTGTGCTGATGGAATACGATGGTTTTTCTGCTGGTTAATTGTGGCCGCTTCTGGTCCATTGCTACCTTCATTCGGGCTGCAGATCATATTAAATAACCATTGCCATCGGGCTGCAGATCATATTAAATAACGCCCATATAACCCCACCAAACACTGAAAAAATCTTCCTTGCCGTCAATCCTGATTTGACCACCGTTTGGGAGGCTTCGCCGGCCATCAACCATGCCCGCTTTCGCTTAACATTTTTTTGTGTGAGTCCTTTCTTTTCACCAGTTACCATCTGCTTCAAAAATGAATTCATTCCTTTTGACCGATGATTCGCAGATGAAAACAAATCTCGAAGTTTTTTTTATCAATTTCCAGTGGTCCAGGGCAATGTTATGTCAGGTCGTGAGCTAATTGTACACAATTGTAGAATATTGTGAATTTCCTCTTTATTGACTACCACTACTACTGAACCCATCAAATACAACAGTGCTAAAAAAATTACGTTTTTTATTACTTCCGCTCCCCACCAAGTATAAGTATAGCCCAATTAGTGAATACATCACGCCATCTAGCAACAAAACAGTGAATTTCCTTTTCCCCAACCTAATATTTTAAAACGTGATGACTGCGCCAGATTGCCATTTTCAGCTCTATTGGTATTTATCTGCCGTGCCTATTTGCTATAGCTTATACTTGATCAAGGCCGTTGAGAAAGCAGATGGCATTCCTGTAGACGACGTATGTTAGAAACGGTGCTTGTGTGCATTAAATTCCTATATGTTCACCAAGCAATACCAAATGAAAAACATCGCACATCACAAGGGGAAGTAGTTTCGCTGTTAGGGTACTCGTACCTGACAGAACGGAAAAAAGAAAAAATATAACAACCGATCATCAGGTGTCTAGCAATATCAATGAAGAGTGTCTTTTGGTCCAATAAAGCATAGCTTGATAATAAACTTTCTTTTGCGAAAAATTTCTAGAAACATATTTCTGCATCTACATCCAGTCGATATTTACAATTTTATATTACTGTTCCTTGATCGCATATGCGACAGCATATGGCATATTTTTTACAATTAGTCAGTACCACGATAAACGCTAGATAGGCTTGACTAGTTATGTTCGCTAGGAAACGAGAATAGCATCTTGTTTGAAGTTTCCTTCTTGTTTTCCAAGGTCAATGCACCTATGTGATTGTATTTGGTCCTTTTTTAGTGTACTCTAGAACTATTAATATTACCTCTAGGAAGAAACTCACAAAATGTTGCTGTACATTTACTTTACTCATAACCATGGCTATGTTAGAAACAAAGATTGTGTTTCTGGAAAAAAGCATCATCCACTTACGTTTTCATGTTTGAAGCGTGTTAAAATTTTAATTTCTCGCAGTGTCCTCTGACAATATGTCTGATGTTCGAATGGAGAAATCTTTTTGATAGCCACCTTCGTTTTCTTCACTGTATCAAAAGCAGATCTGTAAATAAGAAAAGTTCTCAAATATTATACTCGAAAAAAAAAATCATTAAATATAATAATCAATCTGCGATAATCTAATAACATACATGAAAATATATACAGTCATCCACGCTATAGAATTACGTCAACATTCAAGTATTTGCAAGTTTCAAAACATTTCTAAGGTAATTCCAGATAAGAAAACTTGAGTGTTGTTGATCATTTTACGCGTAGAAGTGTCTATGTGATAATAAAACTACGGTGATATGCTGTTGGACGAATCATTTCTAGATAAGTTTCTCACTTAACATATTTTATGTATACATTCAGGGTATTTTGCTTCTTCTCAGATTCATTCTATTGGAGTTAATACTTTCACCAATTTTCAGTGTTTTGAATTTTTCGTTTGATGGAAAAAAGGAGTTTTGTTTACAACTATTGAACAAGCAACTACTATAACAAAGTCATCTTTAACATCAACAATGCTATTCATTTGGCTTTGGACCGTTACTAAATCAGTCTTTTTCCATAGAATTGCTTCAGTAGTGAATGCTAATCAAAACTGGCAGATCATTCGTAAAGTTCAATGATACTATCCTAACAACTCCTCACTTCTTATAAACATTGCAAACAGTAGGCCAAAAATCAATAGGAAATATTGGGAAGGTATGGTTAAAACCTAAAACCTAAACCAATAAATGATAACTTGACATGTAAACGAATCCCTTACAGAGGATGCAGAGGAGAGAGCAAATGCAGAAGTTCTTGGGTAAAAAATATGTTGTGTGATAGTGAAAATTTTATGTCATAGACACCTGTGTTTCAACCCGGAAATTAACTACAGGCGTCCAATTAAGGCTCTCAAATCCAATCAAGTAAAGCCGATACTGACATACGGCATATACAATAATGTCGGACTTCTCTTGCTACAGGATGTAGGAAGCAATGAGGCAGGGGTAGCAAAAATATTGTAGATGCAGAAACGTTGAACCAAAACCCTTTTGTGAAATTGGGAATGCACAGACATGAAGCTTTAGAAAGATGAATATCAGCTGAGAGCATCAGACTAGGCGAGTTTACCGGGAATGGAACAGTTCAGAATAGTTCACATAATGAGGTATGATCCAAAGCTGTCGTTGGATATACGCACAGGTCACTATAAGCTAAAGTACTAGAACATCTGATAATATTATCTGCAGATTCTGTGATTACATTGAAAATTCCATATACATCCCGGGACAATGTCAAACAAAATAAGTACCATCTTGATCCAAAATTTCTCAAAATTGCCACTATGTGATGCTCCTTCTGATGACTGATTTAAGTTGTGTTTTTAAGGTTTAAGGGCAGTCCTCCATACATACGAAAGATAGGGACAAGGGGGATATGTGTTTATAAAAGGAATCAATTAGTACTTTTCGAAACTGAAATACCGGGGAAGATCAAAAGTGTATGTTCTCTGAAACTATCTAATCGAAAAACCTCACTGGTGCATCTTTACGAAATCTAGACCTCAAAATGAATTTAATTTTTTTTGTGTCGAGTTAAGTCCTAGCTATAATCCAACGTTTATTTCAATGCTCTAGCCATAGTAATTTTTGAGTTATTATGAATTTAATAATGTAAAGGCTGCGATTTTTTAAACAAATTAAAATTCCTTTGGCAGCTAAAGGGTTAAGAAATCGAGAAAAATTAATATTTTTTGCTTAGAACTGCTTGAAAAATCGCCTGGCGTACAGTTAGAGATGAGCAACTCATGAGTGAGTCGACTCAATTGTGCTACTCAGTCCATTGATGTAAGTGAGTTGACCCAACACAAAAAAAGGCGAATCGACTCAGAAGAGTAAACGGCATCGAACCGCCTCAATTGATGCCACAGCACATCAGCACAATGAACAGGCTGCACAACCGACTCACCGAGATGCGAGTCGATTCAATTGGTGTGCATAGTTGATACATTTCAATATGGAATGAAGTACATGGCTTGAATATTCATAGATTCTAAACCTAATATTATAGATGATCGACATTTTAGCAAGTCAAAAACGTAATTACAACATCAGATCAACTTTCCGCATGAGCTTATCACGTTTTAGTGGACAAGATGAGATAATATGTATGAACATGCATGCATGTTATTGCCAGAAATGGATGCAATGTAAGTTATGGAGTCTCGAAAAGAACAACTTCAATTTCGGAATTAAAATTTTTTATCCGCGGTTTTAACGCTAGTTGCGCTTGTTAATTAAAGTGTACCTCGCTGCGGAAATGCACTTAAATAGTTCGTTCCTTAAATAAATGTTGCATTTTGTGTGAATTTGATGCCCTAGACGTTTTTCGATCGCCGGAAAAGATCTCTAGCCAAATTCGCTTATAGTCTTTGGAGTGGGGTGAGAGAATTAAGGAATGTGATGATGGTGTGAATTACAGGTAAGTGCTGCTTCAAAGAATGAATTTATCGTTTTTCAGAACTTCTTTCCAATTTCTGAATGTCAAATACCAGCAAACACAAACCAGAATATATTAGCCAAACTGTTCATTCTGAAATTAATTTAAATGTGTTTTATTGTTTTAAGCTGATTTTTAATTTTTCGATACAAAATCTTCTCTATAGTGCTTCACTACAAACAAACTGTCCGATAGTTTTGAAACAGCCAATATATTATATTATGCATGGAGTAAATCAGAAATACTCAGATGCGTGAGATCAATTTGTAGTGAATGCCGTGCGACAATGGAGAAAGAAAACGATACTCACAGTTTTCATAAAAGACAATCGAGATGTGAGTCATGAATTTTTGCCAGAAAATTAGACTGTGAACAATGATTATATTTAAGCTTTCTGAGACGATTACATGCAGCAATTTGCCCCCACCCCACAATTTGGAAGAATTAAATCGAAGATGGCTACAATGGACATACCAAACCCCAAGTATAACAAATATTTCGAGGATTGCATCCGGCGCCGGCATATTTTTATTGTAGTCGATAGGAATTACTTTTTGAAGGGGAGGATATCGATGAATAATCTGAATTAATTGAGGAAACTTTTTGATCATCAGAAATGCTGATGTATTCAGATGTTGGCAACACTCTAAAATCTTTGTCGATGTCAAAACTAATGAACACACTATAGCTGTCATAGGAACACTGACCATTGAAGCGGTGCAAACATTTTGCTAGAGTAGTGCACCGAAATTTGTAATGATTCCATTTGAAAACAAATAATTTTCTTGACGTCGAAAAAACATGCTTAGTTGCCACTTTAAAGCTAATGTCCAGAAACTTCTGCCTTTGTTGCTTTAGACGGGGAAACTGATAGAAGTCAGCGAAAACCAGATCTAGCGAATAAAGTGCTCGAGCATTCCAAGAAAGGTGTCCGGATAGCTCAGTGGTAAGAGCACAAGGCTATCGTGTATCGTGATTTGACGTCGGATACCAGTCGACTCAGCTGTGAATGCATACCTGATTTAAATCAGGGTTAATAATTTCGGCCGAGCGCAAAGCTGACCACATTGCTTCCTATAGGGAATGGCAGCCATCGCAAATTCGGCTGCGTTAATTTTCCACTCGCTTGCAATTTACCACGCCTTTTCTCTTAGCTGCTCTACGCTGCAGCAGACAGATATATTGGCAGTCTTTCTTGGTAAAATCAATTATGATGATTTCTGTGCCTGTCAAAATAGTTCAAGTTTAGAATTTTCTCAAGGACAGTGATGATGGTACTTTCCAAATCATAATTGAATAGACCCAAGGCTCGTCAATGATCATGAACCAAGACAAAAGTCAGTCCATTCCACCATTTACACCGTACACCGCTTTTCTTTCTATTACCTTCTAATATTCTGAGGCGACGCGCGGATATCACTTTCGAATGAAGTTCGTTGGTAATAATTCTTTAGATGCCACCATATGTTAACTCTATAAACTGAACTAAATGTTTGTCACTCTTCGGTTAGCTACTATTAGGTTTTTGCTTCTTTGCACCTCTCTGTATTGAACTTCATCTTCTGCGAATGTTCTACGTAACTCCTTGCGTCAATATATAACTGTGGAGGAGCAGAATTTTCTGTTTCTACCAAGTCGGCGTAAATTAATAATTATTCATTCATATAGAAAATTAATATTATAATTACCTCATATTATAGCTTGTGCTGCTGCAAAATTGTAAACGTTTAGAGTGATTTAAGAGGGATTTGTCAGCATTCTTTATTTTAAATTTTCATTTGGAAAGTTCCAGATATGGATGCTGTATTTAATAGTTTTTGACCATTTACTGTTTCATAAAGTACTAATCGGAACCACCCACTTGGAACCCCATATAGCTACATAGCAGGCTACTGCATGAGTGGCGATTAATAGTTTCAACATCCCCATCAAATTTCATACTAATAGGTACATCAGTTTCCTAATAAATTGCGCATGAGAACAGAAAAACATATAAAAATGCTTCTGTATTTGAGGGACAATCAAAATTAGTTTATTCATTGCACAAGTATTGTTCAATAGTGTTTTCGATAGAGTAGATAGTTTCTTTGAATTTATTGGAAATTCAAGCGCTTTGAAACACTCAACCCTGATTTCAATTTGATTTTCCAAGATATCATATTGACTCTAAAGGTTTTGTTCATCCACAACAACAATCACTAACGAGTTGTTAGTGTGAAGTGCATATTGGATTCTTTGACCTTTTCACCAAGTTAATCATTTTGTAATTAAATATTTCACAGGGTGAAATCAAACCCTTACCATTGTCACTCATCTTTGCATTAGCAGACTAACTTACATACATTCCCTTGTTGAATACTCAAGCATATAAATGATATTTCATTTTATATCCAATCATTAAAATATGTAAACTAAATCAACATTAGCATATATTACTAGTCCGGCAAGAAAGTTTTCATCACATGTTACGTCAGTGAAAAATAAGCTTCACGTCCAATATTGATCGCTGTCGAATAATAAAGTATATATTGCTCATAATATTTTTTCTTTTTTAAGTTTTGATGATTGTTGTTCCACCACTCGGAAGTGATGTATGAGAGACCACTTTTCCATGGAATTTCTATGAGTTTGTGCATTACGTTTGGTAATCTTCAGAGATAACCTACATCAAGATAATATTTTGGTTAACTGTTTATCAATTTAAAAGTAGAAACAGATAAACTGACGAAGCGTTAAGATTAAATTTACTGCTGCTCGCAAATGTTATCAGTTCCTTATTTTGAAAAAAAAAAAAAAAAACTATAGCAACATTTTATTCACTAATTGAGCAGCGAATTGAGACCACCTTATCTCTCTCTCTCTCTCCGCTCGCCAATTCATAAATCACTAGATATTTCTGCCGCACCCTATATAAAGGACTATTGTTACCAAATTTTTATCCATTCTCACCCTGTTTGGAATACAGATAAGAAATTCGCAACAATTCTACTGCGCTAGAAATTTAAATATGGTTCTATCCACTATACTTTGATATTTTCCCCCCGCGAAACAACCTTAATTGCGAACTCTTGGCCGCGTTCGAAAGAAGAATCCTCCGAAGAATTTTTGGCCCCCTACATGAGGATGGACGATTCCGTAGCCTACACAATGACGAAATCTATGAGCGATACCATGACCGTCCGGTTGTGGATAAAATCCGGCTCAATAGGTTACGGTGGGCGGGTCACTTAATCCGTATGGATGAAGATGATCCCACCCGGAAAGTCTATAAGGGCAATATCTATGGTAGGAAAAGAAGACGAGGCAGACCCTGCCTAAGATGGAGCGATGGCGTGGGCCAGGACGCCAGACAGCTTTTAGGGATATCGAATTGGTGGACCTCGGCGCAAAACCGGGATGTATGGAGTTCCTTATTAAGGCAGGCCTAGACCGGATACCGGTTGTTGCGCCGTTGATGATGATGATGATGATGAAACAACCTTAACGTGGTATTCTCAAATTTTGACGCCATACTATTGTACGTTGATAAAGATCTAGAAACAGAATATTAATTGGTGCAGTATTAGTAAATCGTTGAAAGTCGCGTACATACATATGTGACAAGCTTAACGTTACCAAGTTCGATATGGAATTGTTAAGGGAGCAATATAGAATAAACAATAGAAATGTTGATGAATGCCTTGAGAATATCGAAAAGTATTAAAAATATTAAAAAGGATCGAACAAAATTGTTACCCAAGTGTATGGGAATTGTAAAAACATTTAGCCTGATCAATGAAGGAATCGAAAAAGTAGAGCGCTGTGGTTGTGAATTCCCCATTTCGGATCAAGAAATAACATGTCTTTTATCCCAAACATTTCAATGACGAGATAAATGATGTTATCAGTTAATTGCTCATTCAAATAAGACAACAGTAGGACCACCCCATTATATGACAAGTAACCCATTCTAGGGTAGTCACGGTAAAATACAAATAAGCATAGACTATTGTTACTTTCAAACGCAATAGTCTTAAGGGAGCGTAATGCTGGTTGCGCTACATCCTAGGGTGCTCTAATACTTCTCCCAGCTTAAATCCAAATTGAATTATTATGCCATGGATTATTTTTATTGTTATTATTAAGTAAATTTTGCCGAAGCGGGGCGGGGGCGGGGAGTGGTTGTCCAATAATATATTTTCTTTATTTTTCGAGTTAATAAAAAAAAATGATTTAATAACGTTTCCAGTTTTTTTTTCCTTCAGTCGCTTTAGGTGACTTTCGCCTTGTTCTAACTACGGGTCAGAGTGTTTACTGAACTTTATTGGATCACCTCGTCCTCGTTCACATACCGTCGCGCGAATTTTTTAAAGGCCATGTTGAATTTACACACGAAACTCCTTGTTCTCCATGTTTTTCATATAAAAGCCCGCCACCTACGTTCAGTTCGGCCTGCCAGTTACGTCAGAAGAACTCGCAATGCGAGCGGCCACCAATTGAACTGAAAGCACTATCCAAAAATGTCTATTAGCGATAAAGATGCCCATATCTCTCACATCCAGAACAAACATGAAATCCTCGCTCACAACTTAAACAAACATGTCTGGTCGATCACTGACCGCCTGAACAGTCAAAACTGACAGGCCAACTGCATCCCATCCACGTTACGATGAAATGAAGATTTTTTAGGCGTAACTGACAGGCCAAACTAAACGTTGATGGCAGGCTTAACGAAAGTGACGCGACATAAACGAGTGTAATTTTAAAATTATTATTAATTAATAATTGTTGGCAAATTTTACAATAATAATAATAATCGTTGGCGCAACAATCCATGTTGGATCAGGGCCTTGAAGTGTGTTAGAGCACTTCATTCAAGACCGTAACGGTACACTACAGTAGACTGTAGGAGGCGAGCACTGCGCTCGCCCGAGATTATTACCCTGATTTGACTCAGGTACTCATTCACACCTGAGTCGACTGGTATCCGACGTCAAATCACGATACAAATCCCACTGCCACCAGTGAGATTTGAACCGCGACCTTCCGTACGACAGCCTTGCGCTCTAACCACTCAGCTATCCGGACACCAAATTTTACAAGGAACTTTTCAAGGCTAGCGCTATTCAAATATAATGTAGATTTTTTTCTCGCTTCGACATTTATACTAGTAATTTGATAATTTAATAATTTCATAAGAAAATTATAACTTAAGGGGGTTGCGTGCGAAGGCCGTTTTTTTTCGCCTTTTTTATAAATTTTTTGTGAAGCTGGATAAAAATACAAATACGGATTTTTCACTATATATTTATTAACATCTTGAGCATACGTAATAATTTTTCCATCCCGATAGCATAGTTCATTATTGAAATACAGAGCAATTTATACACCCATCTCCAAAAAAGGAGTTTTT
Source organism: Hermetia illucens (assembly GCF_905115235.1). Lineage (NCBI taxonomy): Eukaryota > Metazoa > Arthropoda > Insecta > Diptera > Stratiomyidae > Hermetia > Hermetia illucens. The sequence continues at coordinate 140,567,065 of NC_051849.1, read as the reverse complement.
CTGATGCCACGCTAGAGGGCGTTGTGGTTATCTTAAAGAAAAAAGTAAGTGACATTTTTACGTGCGGACTCAACTACAGTCCGCAAACTAGGATTATTGAAAAATATTGAAAGCTACATTTTTGGTGCCTTGTTAAACTTATTTTTAGGAATTTTGGTGTTTTTTCAAGGCTTCTTTAATCGCAATTATCCTAGTTTGCGGACCGTAGAAATATGTTCTGAATAAGTCGTAAAAATTTCAAAGAATTTCGTTGGATAGATTTTGAGCTATGGTGGCGGCAGATTTTCAATATGCAGTTTCGAGAAAAACGCATTTAACAAGTAGAATATGATTTTTAGCCATAAAACCTTAACTGACCATTAATCTGCTATAACTAGTCCATAAACCTTAGATTTCTTGAAGAAACATATGTACAGCCTTGGCTTCAATTGTTGTCCTTTTAGTGAAGCCATTCGTATCGATAAATACGCACTTTATTACGGCGATCGACATAAATCTAGCATGTGACATATTACGTGTTTAACACTATAATTTCCGAACGACTCCAAATACCAAAAAAACACTTTGCCCATATATTATACATTAGATACAATTGAAGCCAAAAAAATCGATTTCGCGGATCCGACACACGGTATGACCCCTTTCAATCCTTTATAACTACGTTAATAATAATAAAGATTTACATCAAACTTCTCCATTCCGCGTTTTATGTTGCTATAATTTTGTACTCTTTGGATAAAAGTACGAAGTTTTTCCAGTAAATTTCGGCAAGTTCATTTATTTATTTTAAGTTTTTATTTAGTTTAAAGACTTTGGATGTTATATAAGGGCGCCATCAAATTTTCTTCAGATTCTCCCATTGCTTAGTTGAGAATAAATCGTGTGTATTTCAATTTGTATTTTTTAACCCCTTATTTCCCTTTATCGTAACCCATTCATTCAGGTAGCATTCATTTATTAAGGCATAAATCAATACACATGCATTCGCGACAGCATAGGTAGCAATTTCCTAATCTCTACTGGCTGATCAAAACAAGCCGAAAATAAATGGTGGAAAAGACGAAAAAAAACTGCTAAACTTGAAAAATAAAAGAACCCTATGGGTAGAAAGAGCACAACACTGTTAAATCCAGTTTTACTGGCCTTCTTAGTGAAACTAAGTAGTTCAGAGGACCAGAACAAGAAAAGACGAAGAATGAAAAGCAGACAAACAAAAGTAGAAAGCTAGTGTGGTGCAGCCAGCAATTTCCGTCATAAACGCACGTAATTGTGAACGCTCTGGAAAAAGGCAATTTGCGGAATTGACCTAGAAATGTATCAGGCCCTACACTTTCAAAAAACTAGACTTAGAGGAAACGTCGTCGCCGGCGAAATGCCTAGGCCAAAGACCATCGGCCATCCCGATTGCATGGTCCCGAGGGTTCCAAGCAGCAGATTTTGCATGTTACACTTCTGATTTTCGCTTAGCAAGATGCATCCCGGGGCGTATCCGTCGATGTTTCAGACATTACCCTAGGTACGGCCCTTCGCTAAAAGGTGGACCAAATCTGGCAGCTGTTGAGCTTACTTTCCAGGCAGTTAAACCACGCTCAACAGAACTATAGCACCTACGATTGTAAATTTATTGAAGGCAGGGTATTCAAATATTTACGAACCATAAGCCACTCACCTTTGATTTGAAACACTAGGCCGACAAATCGTACCCAACTTTGCTACCTGTGATAAAATCACTTCAACATGTGTCTGGAAAGGATAATGTAGTTGCCGACGCTTTGTCATGTGTTGTTAAGGTCAACGCCTAGTAAAGAGAGACTTTTCAGCAACTCTGTACTCGAACTTCGAGCCTTAACACCACCGACTTGTTGCGTCTGCTCAAAGACGCAGTGCGGAAGCTGAAGCTGCACGCACGTCTAATTAGGACGGATGTCACCCGGAGGCCGTTACAGTCACTTTACGAGGGCCGCTTGTAGTTCCACGAGCGAGGCCCACACTATTTTAGCTTCAGCGTCGAAGGCACACTTAAAAGAGTCTCTCTGGTCGAGCTTAAGTTTTTCTTCTCACAATAAAGCACAGCCAAAAAGAGGGGCGCAAGACCTGTGTGAACGCACTGCAAAGAGGCGGTTGGCTATGGCTTCAAAGAAAAATAGTACTAGATTCGGCAATTAGAGAGCCGGGGATATTCCGGTGAAAAAACCAAACCTCTGCGCTCCGCATATTAGAATATTTCAGAATTTAATAAATGGTAATTGTAGTATACATCAAAATATAAAATAAGTTGCAGCTTTATCATCACCATCAATGGCGCAACAACTGGTGTCCGGTCTAGACCTTTCTTAATAAGAAACTCCAAATATTCCGGTTTTACGCTAAGATACACCAATTCGGTATCTCTAACAGCGATGTGGCGTCCTGGCATACGTCATCACTCCATCTGAGGCGGGTCCGCCACGTCTTCTTTTTCTACCGTAGATATTGTCGCTATAGAAACAAAGCATGCTATCCTAATTTCAAAAAAAGGATATTCCTACCAAATATGAAAGCGAAAATAAGAACGGTTCCCAATTAAGAGATTTAGGGGCTGCTGTGACTAGAATATGGAGAACAAAGAAGGGGCATTTATTTCTCCAGCTTATATGCATTGCAGAACAGCGAACATTTGACATACAAAATGAATCGGGAATGATTTGGAAGAAACAGTAGGGTGTGTCCCTAGTGAGGGAGGTTCTATGGATACAGAATCAGAAATAAAGCACCCGCTTTCGATTTAGTCCTCAATAATGCAGTGAAAGTTGTGATCGAAAAAAAGCAATATATTCAATGCTGGTTTGAAGTAAGTATATCCGAAGCAGTAGAAACCCCCTATCTTTGGTAACCATATTATTGCAGGTTCGAATGGCACAATCTATCGTCAACGCAATCAGTACTTTCTTGGACTTAATCAAAAACGCCATCGACGGGATCTGACGGAGTACCAATACCAGACAATATAGTGCAATCGGTACCCTTCTTGTAAAAAAAAATCTTCAATTTCGATTGTTGTTGAACCCATTGCCTTATCTACTGATAATCGTGCAGAATTTCTCTCTGGTAAAGAGCTTCATATACTGCGGCACAAATGAGAGGGGGGCACTGCATATCCACAATTGGACTTTATAATGCAACAGTGAATTGCACCTGCAACTTCCTAAAACGGCAAGCACGCAAAGGAAAATTATGATATGTTCAAAATGTCAAGAAATGGATTGAAACCAGCGCCTCACAAGACAGAGGCAGTGCTTATCAGCAGAAGGGGGTACAAAATTCACAAAATCAAAGTAGGAATATGTCTGATTTCGTTCAAACCCTCCATAATATGAAAAGGCAGAAACTGCCACACTATCGCGCACAATGCCAAATATTAGTAGGGCCGGTATTGTTACATGCGCTACCCGTCTGATCAGGAACAATTGCGACGGTATCTTACTTTTAGTTACCGAAGCCGTATTTCTTAGACTGTAAAGAAAAACAAGTCTGAAAAATACCGAAATTCATGTTGGAAACACATCGTATTAAAGTTGCCTTTCAAGCAAGCAACCATAATCAATCCTACAAATAATACACTATTCGGATCCTCTAACTTGGCGCAACTGCCATTTCATTGCAAATTTGAGCTGACAACTCGCTTTAGTTTTTAAACTCGACCGATTAGATTATCCGGACTGAATCTTGGACCACGCTTTCAAGCAAATTTCATTACACAATTAAAATAGTTCCTTCTCTACCCAACGCTTACCTAGAGAATTCGAAATTTGTGACTCAATCTAATTGTCTCCGGACAAATTGATGTTAATGAACCTGATGATAGGCGATTAAGTATGGAATGAGTCAATTCCATCTGCGAAGACCAGAGACACCCCAACAGCCACTGCTTCTTCCGAAATGTAAATAAGAGACCTAATGACATCATGAGCATCAAAAATGAATTTGCGAAAACATTTTTCTGTTTTGGTCATGAATGTGTCCCCAGTGATACACAGCCATGCTGCCTAACCAATTTGTCTGACACCCGATTGAATATTCACCTCCAAACTGCCGAGAATCCAAACTCGCGACAGGGTTCCGTGATTGTGAGGCGACAGTTATCGTGCTAGACAGTCATACCCAGTAATTAAATGCGGCGATGTGCTGTGCGAGTATGACAATCGATAAGGTGTGAAGATAAAGAAAAGGCGCGCTCCGCACTAACGAGCGATATCTAAGATACTGCGATAATTTAGCCGCAGCGCTTTTATGGCTCTATGAATAATCAACGATGAAAAACACAAATTTTCAGGCATTCAAGTACTTACACGACCATTCCGTATGCGCCTTCGCCGATATATGATAGATTTACGTATCGTGGACCAACTTCGAATAATTGTCCGCGTATGATTTCGGCGTTCGGATTTGTGTTTGGGGCTATCCCATTATTGTTGCCACCAGCTTGCTCGGCCATCGTGTGTCAAAAGCGCGCCTCTACTCTCGCCTTTCAATTCCTTCTGAGAAATTCGCTTACTAATTCCTCGGCAAATTGAACACCGGGAAATTGGTTCAAATCCAAAAACGAAACTCTGACTCGAATGTCATTCAACGATCAAGGATGCAATGGTTACGTTTATTTCTCACGACACACAGGAAAAGGAACGATCACAATCGAATACGCCAGCAAATCGCCTGAGTTGATAGTTGTCCGAACGGCGAAGGTACTTCACCGTCCACGATAAAATCAGTAGTAAAAACTTTGCTTCCGTCTTTTCTCGTTTGCCCAACACGATCTACAACACTCGATTCTGGCCGCCCGCTCGCAACTGTCAATATTGCAAATTATCGTAGGTCGACTTCTCACCGCTGTGGAAGCATTTTATCACACTTCGGCCAGGAGATAAACTCGACGTCGTGACGGACACCGTGCGACCACCGAAACTCTGTCAAAAAATGCGACAAATACGAGCCTTGACAACTTGTCTTTTCACACGAAATGGGCGGATCAGCATCGGACAGTACACTCACTTGCACACTCCGAACAATGCACGAGCTACGGAAAAATTCAACAAAACCGCCCGCTCACGACCATTTCCACCACAAATCACGCAGGGGAGATTCACAGAAGCACGCCTGCAGCGAATAAAACCATCAATTGAATTGTCCAACTCGCAATCTCGAATCCAAGCTCGAATTATCACTACATTGCACTATGTCAAACTTCGCGAATGTGAAACCGTGAAATGAATGAGATTGGCACTAAGAACGGTGGGAAATTGATACACCGAAACGCAAGAACAAATGGAATCTACTTGGAATAGGAAATGTGACAAGATGGCGAAACGGACTAGAGTGAAGCGTTTGAAATGATAGTGGAACGTGAGTAGTACACAGGAACGTGAAGGGTGTCGAATGGAAGTACACTCTGCGAGTCTCTCTTGATGCCACACGAATTTTTATTGGAAAAGTCCTTTTGCGAAGAAAAGGACGTTGCTGTGTAATTGTAGGTGCCCATAATCAACCTATTGTGTAATTGTTTGTGTTACCAAAGTTTGTTCGAGCGAATAGTGCCGTTACATTGGTTAAATGCGATAGATATTCCACTAGGTGCTTTTGGTTAAGCCTTTTACAAAGTTTGTTATTCCCCAGGTAGTTTGCTCCCACATCGCAATTGCAGGACAATGAAATATGATGTAAGATTGCGAAGTCTGCAAGTTGTATCTCCAGTACAGTTGCCCGTCATATAAAAAAGTTTCCGTACAGCATAGTGATCGTTTGTTAGACTTATCAGGGTCTTCATTTGGGTTTTATTCAGTCCCAAGATCTCCGATGTAGCGAGAATAATACCTCTAGGGTAAGAATGGATGTATTAGTCATGGTAGCCGTAATACACAGGCAGGCGAATCTTCGTAGCCGAGATAGGTTGTTTGTAGCTTTCTTTGGTCCTACCTTTGGTGAGTTTACTAAAGCTCTCTGGGTTTTACCACGGGTTGATCCATCCAGTGTGCTTTAAGTGTCCAAAGGCAAGGGAGCCGAGATGCGCTCTGTAGTTTTCCCCTGCCCTACCTTTGGTCACCACATTAAATATTCATAGATAAATAAAAGTCTTACCGCCACTCCACACCATTATTTTGGTAAACAGTGTCTGCTATTCTTTGTTTGTTACATGCTCGTGATGCTTGTTACAATTGAATTTTACGAGTACATCCAGTATCAGTCCTACATATTGCGCTTTATTTGATAGTTAAAACCGTTCTCCAAAAAGAGATGGTAGCTAGAATTCGCTGTACTTTCGCCTTCTGCCCTGCACTTGTCGAGGTTTATGGTAAGATCTCAGTCAGTAGTTGCGATAGGACTTTCTTATGCACTACTTGGAGAATAACCGGGTGCATGGTTTCACCATATAATTGTGACGGCACAAATTAACATATAGTCTCATAGACTCAAAAGAGGTATCATCATTTTTGTATCTATTAAGATTATCTAACCCTATATATGTTTCTAGTTGTTGTTTCACGAGTAGATTTCCCTGCTGTAGGAGCGCAGGGGCAGGTGATTTGTAGGATCCAAAAGAGTCCTACACTTCAAATTTACAATCATATCATCCTTGTTGACCTGTATAACAGCATCAGTTCATCCCACCTGTTTTTACTTCAGCACCTGAGAAGTGGCAAGACGGATTTCTCAAGTTTGCATCCTAGTTCCTGTGTATGAATCGTTGGGTTTCTACAACATCCTAATGGGGTTGATCGAAATTTTAGGTGGGGTCTACTATTGCCTCCATTTTCTCACGAAATCATCTTTATTGTACTGGATGAGCGCTCATTTTTTTGTTCCTTGCTTTATGAAATACTTTTTGTGTATCCCATCGTAGGCCAACTACAATTACAGTTTGTTTGCTGGTGCTTCCTTGTCAACTTACAACTATAGCTGAAGCCAGCAGAACTGCGGTTCATGTTTTGTAGGTTTCGATATACATTTTCCGAATTATTGGTTTTTGAACTTCTATGCGAATGTATTTGTCACTTCGGAGTGATAACATAAGAAATGCATACCATTGTATTAAATCAAATGGCAGAGATTCGCAAACACACCCACCTCTAGTGATGTTGGTGCTCTCCTAGCAGTTTACGTTATGGACAACGCTGTAGATCGACAGGTCCTCTGTTTTTTATTGTAGTAGACGCAACCGGTGGAAAACTTGAGAAGTGAACAGGTGCTCTTAAGTATTAGGTCTTTGCATATGAAATTATTCAGTGGTGCTATTTGAATGCATCAGTTCAGAAGGCATGCCATATAATCCCTTAGTTTCTACGTTCTCGATTTCTGAAGGTTATCTGATAAGCTTTTCCTAGCTTCAAATGCATTCAGATCCTTGTCATCTATTCCTCCATCCCTATCTCCTTCATAGCAAATAATGTTCCATTCTTCGCCTTGTGCTCTATGCTTTGGTTGTTGGGTTAATCAACAGCTTTTGTGGATCGTTTGCATCCAAAACCCACGCGACCGGTATTCAAATCACCAGCCGCAGAATGCATAATTCTACGGTATAACTAACGGTATTGTGGCTCACAATCAATTTCGGAAGGAATTAATATTGCGTCAGGCTATTTACAATTATTCAATTTGCTTCAACATATTACTAAAAGGATCGAGTTTTGCAAACATGGTTGAAAATGTAAAGCAAACCCATTATTGAGAGACACTATATATACGTTTACGTTATAATTGCAAAATTCAGGGCGGAAATGCATAATCGGTCATAAGAATTATTCATGTTCTAAACATACTAAATTATCATTGTTTTTTTTTCAAAACTTACATGCATCTTTTAAATAAGTCCATTCTGCGATGAGATAAGTCTGCTTAAGAGCTTTCAAGATAAGTATATAACAATATATTTTTACTAAACCTCTCTACAAAAAAAGTAACAACAAAACATAAGTGAAAATTGAAGTCGACCAAGTGTGTCCCAAGAATTGCTTAAAAAACGGGATTTCGAAATTTTGAAGCATTTCATTTCTGAACGTCGGGGTATCGCGCAGAGAAGATTTTTACAAAATTATTCCACTTTTGCATAACAGCCTTAAATTTCAGGTCTTAGATTTGCTTATTTTCATGCTAATTCTTCCCAAACGTGTTCAATAACGTTCAAATCTGGTGAGAAATTTAGTAAATGTGCTGATCGTGACATTGTCCGGATAGAAAACGAATTTATACAATATATTTGTGCTGGATAAACGCCTCCATACCATTACTCACCCTTCACCGTACTAGGTACTACCTTTTCTAAGCTAATACAGGTATTATTCGCACAATTTTATCGGCATGGCTCTGATGATAAATCATATATATGACGGAAACCCTATATATAGTTTAATCCACATAATACTCATGCAAGAGAAAAGGTTCAAAATGATTTGAATTATATAAGTTTTGGGTATTTACCGTTTTCCAAAGATCAACATCCTTGTTCAAATATTATTTACAGAGCTAAAGCCATGAACTTTTTTTTCTGCCATGAACATTATATTTCCCAAGTAATACTGCACAAACATCCTCTTCAAAATCGTTTTGGACTATATTTTTCAATTCATTTGCCGTCAAAAAATATTTTAATCACTTTTTTAGAATACGTCGCTCATTATGATTGTCGAGTTTTTCCCCTGAGCAACTCTACTCTTATTTTGAATTTGAAAAGTTTCTTTATAACATTTTAAACAATGCTCTAACCACCAATTTTTCCGACAGCTCGGTTCATTATTAGCGGATATATTTTAAGACTTGTTTGATGTGATGTCGGCGCCATTGCTACCATATTCTTTTCCTTTCGAAGAAGATTTGAATACAATATAACAAATGATTCCAGGAAGAAAGTAACGTTATATAGCCAAGTTCTACTGATTTTTCTGCGTGTCCAATTATTTCATATTTATAACGTGAATTTTTGCGTATTCCTTGCTGTTTTGGTTTTCCATATCAACGTCAAATGAAAATGTGTTATGTCATACACGTCTCTTGAAAGGTAAGTTTATTATCTAAAAGCTCCATATAAATTTTGAGAAGAAAGCTTAAAATTTAATACAAATAAACATATCCAAAACATGGAGCACGCTTTGTCCGATCATGCGATTGATTCAATGTAGTTTTCCAAGCCACTCGACTTAATTTTTTTTTGTAGGCATATTTACTTTTTTTTTTTAATAATTGAAACATCAATTTGAAATAAAGTATTTTATTGTTGAAGATTTTATAGCATCCAGTTAAATAAATTTCCAGTTTTTTACATTTTCGATAATTTTTAAAACTGTCTTGCATGGGCCATCGTTGCCTGTAATTCCACTTTGGACAAATTTAGCAACACTAATGGAATGAAACCGCGCTGGACAGTAGGGACTGAAACATTTATAATAGTTTTTACTTGTTGCATAAAATCAGGCATTTACCGGACACGCGCAATTTTCACTCCATTACCATTCGTTTCGTTAGAGTGCCGAAAACAAAAAGAACATCATTGAAATCGAAAACATGGTTAATATTTGACATGCCTAGATGAGAAGCAGCCTTATAATTTGTTAATTGTCATTTTCTGTAGGAAAAGTTGTTTTGAAGTTGAGTTTGGGTCGTCGCCGGGTCTTTTGCGTTTTCTACGAAAATGAATGCACCGCCAACATTCGAATCGTTTTTACTCTATGAAGGAGAAAAGAAGTAAGCTTTGTACAAACCAATTTAATGTAAGACTAGGGTGAATTTCGAATCAGATGGTAAACATATTTGAGGTTATAATGCCCAGCTTCACTGTAATTTATGAATCCACATCGTACTCTGGATAGTGTCGACGTTCTTCCATTCGAATGTACTAATCTATTGGGCGGGGTGATGGCAAGTTTGTCCGGCATTGCAGTTTTGGTGATGGGTAGTAGAATAATTGACTACTGTCCCCGACCCCTGTATCAAAATTCAGAACAAGTATTCAAGTGGAATTGCATTGCTGGTGGAACAGTTGTTTTTGCGGCAAATTCTAGGAATGGGAAGCATTGGTTGGTTGATCGTGTTGGCTTTGGGTGTAGGAGCTGCTCTATAATAAAATATATAATGATAAAGTGGAAACCATCCACCGTTTATGAATTTACCCGCCGATATTTCGTGAGATCTCCACAACCCAGTGATTCACTAGTTTACTAAGTAAGCTACGTATTCAGACGGGTTGGTGTTTAGAAAGAATCCTGGGTTGGTAGAAGAAGTGGGAAAAAAGTCAGAGAGTACCACAGGCCATCTAGCGCCGGGAAGGATGTCGATGAAACCGACGCTACTTAAATAGGATTTAGTTGGTCGGTATTTAGCATTAGCCAACTGAGCCATGGCCAAAGGCTTTAGGCCCTTTTACAGTCGTTTCTAAAGCTCTTTGCAGTTTGGACAAAAAGCATTTTTTCTCATCAGGTTCTAATTCTATAAATAGCAATTTCATAATCACCTTTAAATGAATCACTTATTCTTCACTTCTATTTTTATTTAATATTACTCATTAATAAGTTGTTTTTGTATCTAATCTTAGTGAACAAAAAACATGTCCGGCACGATTGCGGTGCCGGTGGCACCAAGATTTGAAAGAATGGCTCAAAGTAGAATGCACAGAAGTAATATATTATTATTATATTAATAATTGTTATTTCCTTAGCTTCCTGGATCTATATAGATATGCTTGATAGAGACCAAGGAGGCTATACATAGAAGGCGAAATTGCATAGGCAAGCCTTTTACGGGACAAAAAAAATGACATCCGGCAGGCAGTCAAGATCGTGGGTATTGGTTCTCATTGGTGTCACGATATTAGTGTACGTGGCTACATTTGTAATAGAAATTCTCCATCATCATCATCATCAACGGCGCAACAACCGGTATCCGGTCTAGGCCTGCCTTAATAAGGAACTGCAGATATCCCGGTTTTGCGCCGAGGTCCACCAATTCGATATCCCTAAAAGCTGTCTGGCGTCCTGACCTACGCCATCGCTCCATCTTAGGCAGGGTCTGCCTCGTCTTCTTTTTCTACCATAGATATTGCCCTTGTAGACTTTCCGGGTGGGATAATCCTCATCCATACGGATTAAGTGATCCGCCCACCGTAACCTATTCAGCCGGAATTTATCCACAACCGGACGGTCATGGTATCGCTCATAGATTTCGTCATTGTGTAGGCTACGGAATCGTCCATCCTAATGTAGGGGGCCAAAAATTCTTCTTCTCTCGAACGCGGCCAAGAGTTCGCAATTTTTCATGCTAAGAACCCAAGTTTCCGAGGAATACATGAGGGCTGGCAAGATTATAGTCTTGTACAGTAAGAGCTTTGACCCTATGGTGAGACGTTTCGAGCGGAACAGTCTTTGTAAGCTGAAAAAGGCTCTGTTGGCTGACAACAACCGTGCGCGGATTTTATCATCGTAGCTGTTATCGGTTGTGATTTTCGACCCTAGATAGGAGAAATTGTCAACGGTCTCAAAGTTGTATTCTCCTATCCTTATTCTTCTTCGTGTTTGTGTTTGACCAGTGCGGTTTGATGTTGTTGGTTGATTCGTCTTCGGTGCTGACGTTGCCACCATATATTTGTCATTGATGTGCCGGATGTCCGGATGGCTCCAATGGTTAGAGCGCTGGGCTCTCGTAGCGGAAGGTCGCGGTTCAAATCTCGCTGGGGGCAGAGGAATTTGTTATCGTGATTGGATGTCGGACACCAGTCGACTCAGCTGTGAATGAGTACCTGAGTCAAATTAGGGTAATAATCTCGGGCGAGCGCAATGCTGACCACATTGCCTCCTAGTGTATCGTTACGGTCTTGAATGAAATGCTCTAACACACTTCAAGGCCTTGATCCAATATGGATTGTTGCGCCAACGATTATTATTATTATTCATTGATGTGCAGCCCAAGATCTCGCGCCAATCGCCGCCTGCTCGATCTGGATGAAGACAGTTTGTACGTCTCGGGTGGTTCTTCCCATGATGTCGATATCGTCAGCATAGGCCAGTAGTTGGGTGGACTTGAAGAGGATCGTACCTCTTGCATTTACCTCAGCATTACGGATCACTTTCTCGAGGGTCAGGTTAAAGAGGACGCATGATAGAGCATCCCCTTGTCGTAGACCGTTGTTGATGTCGAATGGTGTTGAGAGTGATCCTGCTGCTTTTATCTGGCCTCGCACATTGGTCAGGGTCAGCCTAGTCAGTTTTATTAATTTCGTCGGGATACCGAATTCTCTCATGCCCGTGTACAGTTTTACCCTGGCTATGCTATCATAGGCGGCTTTAAAGTCGATGAACAGATGGTGCAACTGTTGTCCATATTCCAACAGTTTTTCCATCGCTTGCCGCAGAGAGAAAATCTGATCTGTTGCTGATTTGCCTGGAGTTCTCCAGCTTGGTGATAAAATCAATCGTGGACGGCGGCGATTCGAATAATATGGCAATGTTACTTTAAAAATTCCCTATTGGTTGTTTATAACTGGTTGCCTATAAGAACACGGCACACAATACATTAACAGATGCGCAGAACGCACTGCGATTTTGACTAGGCTTCAAACCGGATGATTCATTTTTTGCAATGCTTTTCTTTACTAGTTTCACCTCCTGTGTATATTCTTCTGTTTGGAGTGTGGCACGTTATCAAATCTACGCATGTGTCATATTTCTATACAACACCCCAGACCCTCTACTTGATGTGGTTGTGGAGAGGTTTGAACAAAACCGTGGAGGTGAATCTAGCACTGTTAATGCGTTGAGTAATATCGATCAGCGTCATCGGAAACGACTCTACCAAGATAGAACAGTTGATCGACGCCTTCGATATTCCGCTCGTTAATGCAGATAGGTATAGTGCAATGATGAGCCAGAATTAGAACCTCCTTTTGCAAATTTATAACTATCTGGTCAAGGTGCAGGGGGTAGGGGCGCAAGTTGCTGCCATGAGCATGTGACATTTTTCATCAACAAACGCTGTCGACAAGGGGCTAATTTGGATAGGGCCATGGGGTTTTCAAATCACCATTCAACGTATCAAGCCGGCTCTTTGGTTGTTTCCAGTCGACTTTAATGTTCAGACCAATATTGGCAACTGAGTTCTTGTCAGCGTCAATTACATGAGTATACCATCAAAGACGCCTTTCTCGAGATTTTTTCACGATCGGTGCATCCCCATATCGATTGAAGATATCCACATTTCGGATGTGATCATGGCGTGTTCGCCACTCGTCCAACACAACGTGTATGTCTCCATTATCACGAGGCGCCGTTTTCTGTCTTTCATAGTCGGCGAACATTCAGAAACATGGAGGGCGACAAGAGGGACAATACTGTTGTACATTTTGTATTTGAGACGTTCGTTTATGCGTCAATCGTTGTTATTGCCACTTCATCCAAGTTGCGCCAATGGGTAAAGCAATTTCATAACGCAGTATACCAAGTCACTGCCACTTACACTGATGCTGCTTGCTTCATTGGAGTTGGTCGGCAAAAATATTGTTTTACTCAGATTCCATTTGAGACGGTATTCCATGAACAAGACCTGTTTGCTGTGAGACGCTAGGAAATTATCATCTGCATAAAGCAGTGAATAGGGCGCTGAACGTTAGATGTCCCCGTGTAACAGTGTCCATAAAAAGAACAAAGAAGATTGGTGGGAGGCCGTTCCTCGGATTATGGTAGAGCCATTTAATCAATCACACGACACGACACTATGGGTGCCTTTTATTTCAACCACAAGAAGTTTTATTTCGCCGGGTGTCATACGATTGAGAATCGTAGCGAACTGTTCCTTCTACCTCTGCAACTGTTAATCAACATGGATGAGGATCAGCAAGGCTTACGACCACAAAGCTCTTTCGTGGTTTTTTTTTTTTGAGAAAATAATTTACAAATTTTTGTTAAAGCAACCATTCGCTATTATTATTGTATTGTAGAAAACTCAAATTTTCCTGTTTGCTATAGAAAAAAATAGGCTATAAAAGGTCGATTTCTTGATCTTTTCTATTTGAAATGCAAAGCATGCCACTCTCAAAGTATTGAACAACGTTAAAACCTATGCTTGTGTTTACTTCGAAAGGTTTAAAATAGTCACCAACGTTATGATTTGTTTGTGTGTAAATGAGCAGTTCTAGGGCCAAACATTTGTTCAACGCCTTCGTATTGTATTGTGCTAATGTGTGGCCAGAGTTCTTGTTTGGTTTTTGAGTTAACTTTTGAAGATAGACCAATTTTATCTTGGTTGCAAAATAAATCGGTATAGACAAGCATTCTCAAACCAAAACTTAATCTAATAAATTGGCTCGTTTGCATAAATCTCGATCTCTTCGAAGATGCAATCAATGGTCGGCACGCCAGTAAGGATATGTATCGTCAGTATCCTGCTACATTCGCTTACATCCTAACGGCGGCGCAGAAGCCCCTCGCTTGAAAATTCAGTAATGATACGCATAAGGCACTTCGGTCCGCTTATGTTCGTTAATTCAAAGAATTCTTGACACCTTCATACCACTCCTTTTCGAACGTGGCATTAACTTTGTTCGGTCGCAAATTGATTTTTCGGATTTGAACTGATTTTTAAAAAATCGCTTTTATTTTCAGTTCAGCAATCGGGAGTAATTTTCTATTGAATAATTTTAGTCATTTGTTTTTCGAATATTAACTGGGCTCAATTTTCAACAGTTTATACCGATCTTTTCTAGTAAAGTTCAGATTGCCTATTTGATATCACATGCGAAAGAGGAATGTAACAAGTATAGTCGTGTTGATCAAAAGAAAGGTCTTGACATGTACTTTTCGAAGCAGATAGCAGTTTTGACATTGGTTGCAAAGGAGAGGAGTGGAGGGGTTCCGAAAGGCATCAGTTACTTCAAAGACCCTTTCTCAGAATCAACCCAACCCAAATACAGGGTGCGGCAGCATAACTTCCTTTTTTAAAATGCGCGGCACTCAGTTGGCTGATGTCATAGCGGAGCGCTAGTGGTCTCGTTCAAGAGGGGATACTGTAAAGTTTTGTCCCGACACGGTTCAGTCGCCATCATGCGTTGGAATAGTGAGGAGCGTGCCTTTGCCGTTGAGGTTTACTTTTCAAGCGGATGTTCAGTTATTGCAACACAGCGTGCATTTCGGAATCGCTTTAATTTAGCCCCGTTGTCTCCCGTCCCAGACCGCAAATCAATTGTTACATGGGTCGCTACATTCAGACAAACTGCAACTGCGACAAAAGGAAGAACTAGAGTCCCTCGGCCCGTTAGATCACCTGAGAACATTGAAGCAGTGAGAGAGTCAATGTTGCGATCGCCAAGGCGTTCTAGGTGCAAACACGCATCTGTCCTTGGACTATCCGATCGTTCTGTGAGAAGAATTCTTCGTGATGATCTTCATTTTCATCCCTATAAGATGGCGATAGTGCAGGAACTTTCAGAACGTGTCTTCAATTCTCGGATGAACGCGTGTGAGCTTCTTCTTGATGTCGTTCTCGAGGGTGCTATTGTTTTTTTAGCGATGAAGCCCATTTTCATTTGTGTGGGTCGGTTAACAAACAAAACATGCGCTACTGGGCTGACACCAACCCTCGAGAATTGCATCAAAAGCCTTTGCATTCACCCAAAGTCACAGTGTGGTGTGCAATTTCCTCAGCTGGAATTATTGGTCCCTGGTTTTTTGAGGAAAATGAGGTTACAGTGACAGTGAATTCGGACCGGTATGTAAACATGCTACATAATTTTTTTTTCCCACGGCTAGAAAATTTGGATTTGGGGGACACTTGGTTCCAACAAGACGGTGCAACAGCACACACTTCAAGAGCATCGATGGCTGTTTTGAGGGAACACTTTCCAGAGCGCCTTATCTCAATTAGAGGCGATTTGGAATGGCCGGCACGCTCTCCCGATCTGTCCCCTTGTGATTTTTTCTATGGGGTTTTTTGAGATCCCGTGTTTATGTGAACCGTCCAAGAACCCTACAAGATTTGAAGACCAACATCCAAGAAGAAATTGCCAACATAACACCTGCTATGCTAACAAGAGTCATGACAAACGCCAGAAATCGGTTTACGCAATATATGGAGAATGGGGGACGTCACCTAACAGATTTGATCTTCAAAACTATGTAAATAAAAACTTTAGACATGTACCTACATTATAAAAAATAAATAAATATTTTCCGATGCATACAATAGTTTTTATTGAGTTTTGAAAAAAGGAAGTTATGCTGCCGCACCCTGTATTTGGAAAAAAACGTCGTGGTCCATGCACATTGAATCTAGGCCTCAAAGTACTCTCCATATCGATATCTGTTTAAATAAAGTTAATAAGAGCATATTACCATATTCATTATAAGTATATTTTTTAAAAATTGACTTGGGACCCCCTTAAACTTAAATCCTCGAATCATTAAAATTTGCCGTAGTAAAGTCTATACTATATATCACGATACTACTTCACTTTCGCAAAAATCGCACTGTTACTAGCAGAGTTACAATAGGTCAAATATGTCATTTTTAAGCAAATTTTTGTATTGTGGGACTTTGAATATTAGTATCATACTAAATTGGATGGTCTGGCAAACTAAATGCAAAAACATTACGAGCTAGGTACAAACGGGGCAAATAACCACATTTTAAGCTTTTAGCTTGCGGTTCCGCGACTTTTTTCTTATTTGATTGACGATTAAACGCAACCTTTCGTTTTATTTTTAGAATCATTAAAGAATTAGATACAAAAGTTACCAACGCGGCGATATTTACAGTAAATAAAGAAGATCATACACTGGGAAACATGATTCGAAAGTGAGTATATGTTCAGATGTTCGAATTTAGATATGTTAAACGATTTGTCTTACAGCCAATTATTGAAAGATCCAAATGTTCTATTCGCCGGCTACAAACTTCCTCATCCACTGGAACACAAATTCGTTATAAGAATCCAAACAACTTCGGAGTATTCGCCACAGGAAGCGTTCATGAACGCAATCACTGACTTGATTGCAGAACTTTCACTTTTTGAGGAACGTTTTAAGGTAAAGGTGGAATGAATAAAGCAGGAGATTTTAGTGTATTTCTTATTTCTTCTTTATAGGAAGCAATAAAGGAGAAAAAAGAAGGAGGTGATTAGGTTAAGAGCAATTATTTTTAAAATTTTATGGGTGATTGAATTGATTTGAAGTAAAGTTGACTTGAAAATACTATATATCATTGGCGTTTTATTTGAGTGACAATTCGTTATTAGTTATTGGAATTATCTTTTTGTATACATGCATTGGTGGAGTTAATTGAATTTTGAAAAAATAGAACGTTTTGTGGTTAAATAGTAAGTGAACAGTAGCAGCGGCCTCATAAATTACTCTAGTTAACACTTTTTTCGTCACAAGAATTTTGTGCAAGTTTTTGTTTATGTTCGTCTAGCCACATTATAAAACAAATATTAATTTGCTCCAGTCACGACCAGTTTTTTCACGCCAGCTATACATTCATGTTAACCTCGTTTACGTGACTTTACTTGAATAACCTAATTTCGGCGTCTAGATAACTGTCATGTTAAATTGGTTGACGCATGTTTCTAAATATGCCAGGGCATGTTTAAATAATCCGGGGAGATTTTTTTATAGTTTTGTGCGAAATATATTTTATGTTCGAATTAAAGGACTCCCCATACATGCGAAACTGGGTGTAAATTTTTTTTCATAGGACATGACCGTTGCTACTTTTCGACACTGACATTATTTCTGATATTGGGTGAACCATAGGGGAATGAGGGCCCGAAATGCGTACCTGAAAAAGTGTAACAAGTCTCGTTCTCCGAACCTATCCAATCCAAAATTCTGAAAAAATTCACAATAGTGCATTCACATGAAATCTAGGCCTCAAAATACATACCATTACGATATCTGCTCAAATAAACATAACATTTTAGAAACTTACCCGAAAAACACCTTTAAGTTCGCCCTCATCAAAATTTGCAGCAGTATAAGTGGTAAGATAGGACATAATTTTGGAAAGTTTGAAGGCAATTATTACCAACAAAGTTATCGAAGGTTAAAATTTTATTTCGCGTAGGTTGATTGCACTTCAAGACATGGATGACGCCATCATCATATAGTATAAAGTGAATTCACATGAACGCGGGACGCATTAAAACATTTTATTTACGCTTTTTTGGTTCTTTTTAGTTATTTTTTATATTAGTATCAGTTAATCGAGACAGACATGAATATGTATCTATTAATTAAAGATTGTGGGTAGTGTGCAATATAAATGAATGTAAGTACATCTACATACAGGCGGTATTTAATTTAAGTACTTATACATATATGTATATGTATATATGTTTGCTTTGGCGGATGGAGTAAAATGTAAATATTCAGATGCGTGCCAAATTAGGCATCAATGTGTAACACGAAATGTTTGTTGAGAATGAGCATAATATTTATGTTTTCAATATGTACATACATATATCTGAAAGTTTGGAAATATGTGAAAGAATATTTTGAATTTTTAGCTATGTACGCAATGAAAAAAACATGCATAGAAAAAAGTCAAGCGACGACGGCTTTACGGTTTCTTACCAGGGCAGAGGCAAATCGTCAGACGCTGCCTCACCTCTGCCCTGGGAGCAGCGTGACCGTAGCGGCTCGCAGATGTTGAATGCTCCTTTATATAATTCGTAGAACACGACATACCTACGAATTATATTGAGCGCAAATCAGCCTTATTGACCAGAGCTTGGCCAGAGGTGAAATATTCGTTTTGAGAATGATGGGGTCCTAAGTCCGCATCAACTTAATGCAGGACCGGACCAAATGGGGAGCAACTCTGCCCTGGTAAGAAACCGTAAAGCCGTCGTCGCTTGACTTTTTTTAAAAAGTTTGGGTGCAAGCCCTAAGCGAGGGGTCCGTGGACCAGAAAAGAGGGAGTAAGTTGCTCCCCATTTGGTCCGGTCCTGCATTAAGTTGGTGCGGACTTAGGACCCCATCATTCTCAAAACGAATATGCATAGAAAGTTCCCCACATAAGATAAACACAAAACCCTTATATCAGAAGAGGCAAGATTCCGGTATTCCGACTTGTTTTATATGTGCAGACGATTCATTTTTGTATCTAAGCGTCGAAAATATAAACCATTCCCATTTTCCTGTACGTTATCAAGCCAAATTCCGAGTTCCACATGTGCAGTAAGCAAAATTGAAATCCGGACACCGCCGGAAGAAATACATTTGTTCAGAAAGGGGGAATAAGGAGTTTTATGAATTTTGTTTTTTTACAAGGAAGTAACTTACAACCCGAAAAAGGAAAAAAGAAAACCCTTGCTGAGAGCATTTTACAAAAGAAGTTGTACTTTAGTGGGCAAACTGGAAATCCGGACAGAGTTAAAAAGTCGTAATCATAACATCAAAAACCCAAAATATTAAAATATTTATATTACTTGCAAAATATTTGGAAAATTTTTTGCTTGGGGACGTTAGCACGTTAAAATAAAGTTTCTCGGGGAAGGTCTTATTCTGTTTCCAGGGATTTTGATGATTATTATGTAGACCGGGCAAAGCAGAAAAATATTTCTATAGTTATCGCCTTTTTATGGTTTTGTTTAAACACAAAACCTTATTAAAATCGATTTACTGCCTGTCTGTCCGTCACACGAATTTTTCTCGGGGACGGTTGTAGCGATTGCCACCAAATTTGAATGAAAGGTGGAAACTGTGAACGCTCACGCATATAGTGAGTTACATCAGTTTTACGTCGAATTTAAGGGGGGTCCCTATACATGTAAGAGGGGGGTCTACATTTTTTTTCATCAAATATAGTCATGTGGGGTATCAAATTAAAGGTCTCGGTTAGTATTTTCGAAGCCGGTCTTAGCTTTGACTTTTGTTGGAAAGGTGGGGAGCGCGGGAGGTTGAAATTGATCATTTCTTTAACGGACCCATTCTAAGAAACTACACAACGGAAAAATCTGGAAAAAGTCAAAAGGCTGCCACTGTATGGTGCCAAAATAGCCTCCATACCGATACCTGTTCAAATATAGTTAATAATAGTATATTACTAAAATTTTTGGCAGGAAAACCCCCTTAAGTTCATCCTAGAATCACGCAGTAATGTAGGCGGCAGCATAGAGCATGATCCTACCTGGTGAAAATCGCACTATTACTGACAAAATTATTGAATGCCAATATCACTTGAAAGTGGATATTTTCACATAATATATGCATATATTACGTGCTACATACGAATTGGACAAATGCACACTCAAATCTCTTTATAAAAGAAATACACAAAATTTTTCATACTTGAAGCGTCTAGTTTCCCGTTTCCCCACTTGTTACTAGATGGAACACATTATGCTTTTACACCACTGTCGAGATTCCCTTCTCTCTCTCTATATTTTCCGGATTACTTATTCGTAGGTGTCATTTTTAATGCTATTGTTGCCTTTTTACAACTTCGTGGTAATAGTACAGGCAAAGTCAACCAGGCGTTTGCCATTATTATTATTAAGTTTATGAACACTGCATCTTATTACTCGGCGCACGCCCTCATTTTCAATTTGGTTTTGGAGTGTTAGAGTTATTGTAAGAGTTGTTTCATTTTCATTGAGTAGCTTTCTTCTATTTTTATTTATGAATATAATGCTATGAACTGTGGTTTAGCTTGCGGATGTAGCCTGGAGCTTAAGATGCCTGATCCTTCAATATACTGGATATCATTAGACTATACTTAAAGGTGATTCGGTGATGGTATAAATCGATTTGTTCGTTTGCAGTTGACAGGATTCTGGCACGGATATGCCTTTCAAGAGATCGGTTTCGCATATGCTCTGAAATTGAGTACATAAATGAGATGGGTTATGTATCATTTCGGCAGTTCAGATTCGGTGACTGGATGAGATTGATCTAGATGAGCGGTAACCGCAAGCTAATCATATAATTGCAGTATTTCCATGACTATCTTGTTACGGAATTGGGAATATTTGCGGTACTTCGTGTTTAGCTGAACCTTCATAGACTTGAGCCTGTAAAACTGAATGCTTTCTTCTGATTCAACGAACAGAGCTGTATAACAGCACTGCTTTCCAGCGTTCTGTATTCGGCCCTGTACTGTTGAAAATGGTTAACTGATGCTTTGCCCGTACAAATTAGGGGCATTATCACAGTAAATCGTTTAAGAGCTCCAAGGAAAGCGCCAATGGACAGGTCGCTAACCACTTTAACATGGCCAATCTTAATATTGAAGCCAGAATACTGCCAGGTAGCTTTTCTGTGGACGACTTCTTCACGCGCGATAGTGGATCCAATAGACCTGTAGAATTCTACTTGAGTTAATAAAGGGTTGCGGTGTGTTGATAAATTTTACTGGGCTTGCCTTTATACAATAGGTGCATCGTTATACAATAATTCGTACTATATTCTTATCTTTACTAGACTAGAACCATTGTCTTGTAATTGCCAGTAACCGCTGAGGGCCTACATGCATATTCATTGGGCAATTTCAGAAAGAAAAAACAAAATTAAAAATGTTTTTGCATTCTTTATTGGTTCACTAATAAAATAAATAACTTTTTTTTGGCTAATATCACTATTTTATAAATCCCCTTAGCTACAAAAGCTGCTCTTATACTCTCAAAATATCTTTTTTTTAAAAAATTTTGTCACAATCCCGCAAATAACTCTGATTAATCCAGATCCGTTAGGATGAAACAAGTTCCATTTAATCCCTGCGATGATCTCCTGCAAACGACTGACAACACAACGAGGAAATGCTAGGACCAAACAACTCTTCAAAAAATTGACTCGGAAGCAGATACAAACATCAAGGAACGAATATACGTAACGCAAGGAACGAATGAAATAATTAAGACTTGCTTTTTTCTATTCGCTAGTGATATTTATTATGATTGCAAATACTGATATTTCAGAAACCACTTGTTTCTTTCATCAGTGCTAACAATTCCATTAGATAAATTGGAAGGTTCCTAGCTACTACTGCATTTGTCGGCAGTGTTAAGGAAGGTGGCTTTGGTCAAACATCAATGGGGACTGAAATAGTATGCTGCCTCCACGGATATTCCACAATTCTATGTATTGCGTTCATTATTGTAGAACACCATATACAATATCTGGTTTACCCAGTGTTCAACCAGCCCCTGTCAGGGGATAACACCAAAAATAGATTGTAGTAACAAAACATGATGAGGATGTCAGGTTGTAATAGCTCCTGCCTGTGGTCCAGGCGAGGATGATATCGAGAGCAGGAGAAATGCATGTTGTTGCTCGAGCCCGAGGCCCCGAATAGAGGCGCATAGCGAAATAGTTGAAGGTAGAGGGACACACATTTCCTCTCGCTCTGCAGTTTCTGGTTCCTAATTAGTGCACCCGTTTCTGTAGTACTTTGTGGAGGATGAATTTATGTTCTGTTAGCGATAAAGTCCTTAGCCACTATAATAAGTAACTTATAAGGTGGACAGAATCTACCACGATTCTCAATCGTAAGTCCTATAATACCTCTCGTAGATGAAATGGTTAACCATCGATGCTTACATACTTTTTCAAAGAGAAATAAAGCCACTGCCTTGGCCGTTCTCCGCGAAATTGTTGTTTTCAACTTTACAGTTTCTGCTTAGGGGCTACTTTCACTTCTTGAAAATCCTGAGAATCGGAGGTCCTTCCAGAGATTGAAAGAATAGGAAGGCGATTCAAGTCTTCATAAAGAGTATCCGAATACCAATGCCTTAAGTTTTCATCTACACGTATTTTCGTCGTATAATCGGGGTACTCTGATCAGACACAATCTCAAACGGAGAACTCCCTAGGCATATGTGCCAGGTGTCATTTCGATACTATATCTTGTTTAGAAAAGCGTGTATAGTTGGTTTAGTACTAAACCTTTACAAGAGAAGATTCAAGTCTCACTGCTGGCGGAAGGATTTGTATTTTAGATTGAATATCGGCTATCACTCGACATAGCTATGAATGAGTACCTGAGTCTCAATCTCAAGAGAATGCAACGTTGAAGCTGGAAGCGTAATCTAGGAGGCGGTAAAGTATATCGGGACACCTCATTTCAAACCATGCTGAATGAGCCTAGTCTGATTTTAGAGTTTTAGGAGCAGTAGCTGGTATTTTAGTCCCAGAATAGGAGTCCAGCAGAGTTTCATTATTTTTAATTCCTTAGTTTTCGAGCTGCTCCCAAATTTTATTATTACTATTCATGTAGTACCAGTGGGTAATTAAGGGCAACCACTGACTTGACACGTCACCGAATTCAGGTCCGTTCCTTTATAAAATAGGCGGATCTAATAGGAATCCGCCTATTTTCTTCTCCTCTTCTTATTGTAGTGAGGTAGCATATAGCATTTCACTACTATGTTAGTTAGTTAGTTTAGTTAACTGGGGGGAGCCGCAGCCCCGAGCACTCAGGCCATTATTAGGCCCATTGTACTATCCCCGTAGTTGCCTATTCAATGGCTTCCCGCCTACGGTGTTCGCAGGCTTTAGCGAATCTGAGAACATTCTCCAGAGGCAGAGAGTGTGCAGATTCTTCATTGAAGAAAACCTTGCCAAGGTGTCTTCGTCTGAGATCTGAGTATGCCGAGCAGCTGCATAAAAAGTGCAGGGCTGTCTCCTCCTCCTCCTCACATTGGCTGCACACTGTACTAATGGTGTTCAAACATGAGTTTTGACTCTCAAAGTGATAAGAGATCACAGAATTTCAGCGATCAAATCGCAACTGAGAAGTTTGGAAGCCTCGCCAAATCCATGTTCCTCACAAAAAAACTGTGAAAGAAATGTTCTATCTGTGCCATTGTTGCCTAGGAAACGGAAGAGAAACGATTGGCAAAGGGAAAATTCAGCAGCAAATAAGAAGGAACTACAGACTTAGATTGCAGAGGCAGATTCAGTTAAAGAAAAACTCAGCCAAAAATATCGACTAAATCCCAAAGTGGCAGTCCTGCAACTTTGAGACTAGGTTCAGTTTAACAAAATCGGTGGTATGGGATCACTAAAGGGGGGCTAGGATCGTCTACAATGAAAGCGGTCCTGTTATCAAATTTGTTACAAGCAACCATGATGAGACAATTTTGTGCAGCAGCTAGGTATCATTTACAGTACTAGGTTATAGCAGCCTTTGTGAACCTATCCGATAATTCTCTGTCTCCTCCGCCGACGTAAGAATTAATAGAACTGGTAGCGGATGCGGAGTCCAGTGGTCTTGAACTCTGAATAAGTTAATCATATTTGTTGGGGACGTAGCAAATGGAATCCTAGAGACAAGCTATTTGATGTCATCCCTTCCCCCCCTTCCCCCCTTATGACCACGAATTTATTTTGTTGTTTTATGCTATCCAAAGGTGAATGGAATAACACTTATTTTCCCGAAAAAGATAATTCCATTCAGTCATTTTATATAAGAAGTTTCTTTGGAACAGACATGTAGAGGTAAAAGTAAAACAACAAGAAGCGATATTCCAGGTGAAATTAACAATTTTTCAAATCAAATTAGCGTTTTTCCAAATCAAATTAACGACTTTTCAAATAAAATGACTCACTTTTTCTTTAATCAAATTTACATCTGATCTTCGAATTCTCTAAACTCATTATCCGAGAATTTAAAAGAGGAATTGGTTTCCCTGCTATGAAAAATATACTTAAGTTTCGAAATAGAACGAATGAACGCACCGCGAACCATTCAACTAAGGCAAGATTTCCTTAAATTAGTGTGGATTCAATCTGCATCTGCCTTTAAAACATACCCAATCAGGAAGGAATTCTCGGGCACCAGTTACAATTCCAACAGTTCATAGGAGAAATGCAACTCTGATTGCAGGGATGAGGACTGAAGAAGTTCCTCACACGAATATTTTGACCCAGTCAGCCTACAATTCCAAATCCAAATTGAATTCATCATGGGAGGGAGTATTAATCATAAAGGACAACCCCAAGGTCATCAAAGACAAACCGGAGAGACATTACGACGTGCAGGACTAAACGTAACGTTTTTACAACAATATTTCACTATGAAACGAACAAAGGAGATAACATCCGCAGATTTCACAGCCTTCATCGATCTGCCATAAGTCAATCCATAAAAATTGGACTAATAAAAAACTGACTGACGTGTTGGTATAAACAAGACGACAAAGAAGAGTTTTTGTCGCATGGATTTAAACGTCCGAACCATTCGGAAGTCATGTTTCGATTAATAACACAATGACAACTGCACTTCACTCAGCAAATCATGTCTCGCCGAGCTGACCGATTTTATTTAAAAATTTAAATATTCTTCAGTTCATTAGGTTCCAGACCCTACACGATCAGTTTGCTATAATCTTGTCATTTTGACTGCCACCAGACTGATGAAATACTGATCATGTCCGGTAGTCCTGCAGACCCACACACACCTTCTGAACTTGGGTGCCCATTGTATCCATTCTTCTCCAAATTCAAAGTTACAGCAATGTGGATAGATACATCGCGTCTGTAGGCAAATATTAGTTAGGTGTTGGCCCGCTCATTTTTAGTAGGGATTAAGATCATCAAATCAAGATTCCAGATGGGGTTTTCCAATCTGGATTGATAGATCTAGAATTGACAATGTCGCAATAGTGGGAGGGTAGACTTTCCAAAGAGATCTAGACAAAGTTGAAGCATATTATCCGAAACTGGCACTGCTTAGTGATCTATAGATCATTACTTTACGGTTCATTAGTGTATTTGCATTTTTTTCCTTTTCTTTCATTCATTCATGGCTTTCAATTGTACTTCTACACAATAGAAAATAGAATAGATTGCTTCACTACAAAAATATATTTTAAAAGAAACAATAACATAACAATTGTGTGAACGTTTATGTACATGCACTTTTTAAATACTTTTAAATAAGGATTTTACATACTAATCGCTCAACATCTTTGTTGTCAGTACATTTTTGCAGTGTTCACGACCAATATCAGACGCTCACTTTGCTTTTGGTGTTTTTTTCATTTTCAAATAAAAAATAATTTAAAAAGTTATCGAGTGATAAATATAAAATAAGAGTAAGCATTTCGAGTTCTTGATTTCGAGTTGGCGTTTTACGTTATTAAAAACATTGTAGGGAACAATCCTCAGTTTCGTGGGCGTCAAATATTTCACAGATATCACAAAACATCCTGGGAGGCGGAAGTACTCTGGCGTCGTTGTTTGGGTTGGTTGGTGCTGATGATGCCTGCGGCGCGGATCCTGGCGGGCTGTCTGAACTTTGCTGTGGACAGTCTTCAGTATCGTGTGCGTCAAATATATCACAGATATCACAAAATAATCTGGGCGCAGGCTTTCTCTTCCCAACTATGTTGAATGCTTCTGACCTAGAAAAATATGTTTAAACGCAAGCTTCATTGCAAATTATCATTCAAATTTCGAAAGTCACTGAAGACCCAAAATATATTTGGATGGAGTGCTCTTCGAAGAAACTATACTTACTTGGTGAAATCTAATGGAATTGCTTCCAATGTATCTATTCGAGCCTTCAACGCTTCATTTTTCTTTTGCATATCGGCAATAATTGAATTCAAAAAGTTTATCTGTTCAACGCTATTATTTTGATCCTGAAAGGACGAAAAGCAATGCAAAAGGTCGCCATGGCGTCATTATGAACTCCTGAAAAACTCCAACCTGTAGTACATACCGAGTTATCAATTTTACTGGCTTCCACCGGTGATTGTTTTGTATCAGACTTCGATTTGTTTATTTCATTTTCTAGCAACTTTTCTGTAGTACATTTATCCTGCTGCAGTTTATTGAACTTCCTTTGTAGTTCTTCGTACTCGCCCTTCGTTGCTGAATCCTTTTTGGCACCATTTTCGACTACTTTTTCTAAATCTTTTACTTTTATGGTAAGATCACTAATTTTTTTATTGCTATCTGCAACTAATTGCTCCAATCCAACTATGGTGGTTTTGCATGTGTTATGCTCCTTTGATAGCACTTGGTACTTTTCTGATAAAATCTTTTGTGATTCGATTTCTTTTAATAAATTCGCTGAGAGTTTTTCGGCATGGGAACCACTGTCAGCTTTCAGTTCTGCCGAATTTTTTAGAAGTTTCGAATTTTCTTCACATTTCTGCGAAAGGGTTTGGTTTAGCATTTCTATTTGATCAGTATATGTAGACATCATTTGAGCCATTTGCTGCTTGTTACTGATTATTTCAATCTGTAATTTCTCCACTAACTGATTCAGATGTAGGATATTGTCTGTTTGCGTTTTAATAGTTTCCTCCTTTTCTAATAATTGCTTTTTTGCCGTTTCATTGCAAACCGAAAGTTCTTCAAGATTCTGCTTAAGATCCTTTGCACTTTCTTGTGCCCTTTGAAGTTCTGCCTGCAGAGTCGTCTGCGCCTCTGATTTTTTCGAGATTTCTATTTTCAGAGCGTTTATTGTTTCTTCTTTCTCGGTTTGGAGGGCTTGCAAATTTCCAAGAACACTGGCTTTGTCGGTTTCCTTGGCAGATATTTGAGAAAGTAAGTCTGAATTCAGTTGTTTGAGATTCTGACTTTCTGAATCTTTCTCCTGAATAGCTGCTTTTAATTTTTCAACTTCATCCATAAGTTCCTTCGATTTTTCAGATTCAGAAGATATTTGACATTTCAACAATTCATTAGTTTTGTGAGCATCTTCTTGCGAGGTTTCTATTTCTTTTATTTTCGTAATCAGACTACCGCATTCTTCACGGATAGACGTTATTGTCTCGTTAAGGCTTTTAATTTCCTCTTCCTTTTTCTGTAGTTCTAAACCATAGCTCTGAATACTACTATTTTCGTTTTCTTTTTGTTTTTCCAGCAAGTTTTGTAGAGAAATTTCGCTATCTTTTAGTTGTTTTAATTCGTTTAGAAGTTTTTCTTTCTCATTTCCATATTCACTCATTTGTTTTAGAAGTGATTCCTCAGTCGATTTTGAGTGAGATTTTGTATTAGCAAGCTCTGTTTCTAAGGCACTGACCTCGTTTTGCAGAGATGATATTTGAGTATCTAATTGAGATCTAAGGCTTTCTGCTTCATTCGAGTTTGTGGCAATGACTTTGTTCAAGTTTTCTTTTTCCGATTCAATAGCTTTCCTTAAATTATCAATTTCTGTTTCTTTACTCTGATCACTAGCTTTTAAAGTCTCGATTTGGGCTTGGAGTTCAGCATTGACTTTAGCCTTTGTCTCTGCAGTTTGCTTCAGAGCATCTATTTCTTTATTAAGAGTGGAAATATATTGGGCTGACTCTTGCAATTCCCTTTCCAATTTATTTTTTACCGTATTGCTGGTATCTAACAGTTCCTCATAAGATTTTTGTTTCTCTACTAAATTCGTTGTTAAACGCGCCACTTCGGAATTCGTGTCACTTGACGCATTTCTTAGGTTAGTAAGCTCTTGCTGCAATGTTTGATTCTGTTTGGAGAATTCATCACATTTTTGAGTAATACTTTCTACGGATCGAGTTTTATCGGCGCTTTCTATTTCTAACTCTGCGATTCTCGTTTCGCATGCAGCTTTGGCCACTTTGATGTTTTCGCATTGATCGGTCAGTTCCTTGATAGTATTCTCTAATTTATTGTTTTGCGACTGTTTTTCATTTATAAACGACTCCATTTTTTTTAGTTTGCTTGCTTGTTCTTCTATGGTCACCGTTTTCGCTCCCATGTCAGCAACTAAGGTAACTAATTCTGATTTTAGTTTCTGCAATTCTTTTGAATCATTTTGCTGTTGTGATTCCGACCCCTTCATTTTTTCCTGCATCACTTCTAGCTTAGCGATTAATGTTCCTTTTTCCTCATTTAGACTGTTTATAGTTTTTGTTGCTTCTTTTAGATTTTCCTCAACCAATTTTTTGTCCTTTCCAAGCTCCTCAATAATTATTTTGCTAGTTTCGACTTCCTGTTCTCTCTGTACCATTTCCGATTCTAATATAGTTTTCTCGTTAGAAATTGCATGGAGCTGATTTTTAGTTGCTTCATTTTCTAAAAATAAATCATCTTTATTTTTCTGAATTTCATCCAATCGTTTGTTGAGCTCCAATAATTCTTGGACTTTGTTGTCTAACGCAGCTTGCAATTGTTGGCTTTTCTCGGATAGTTCGACATGAACTTTTTTGAAATTTTCATTTTCATCCTTCAATAACGTGAGCGATTTAATATACTCTTCGTTTCCAGAGGTAGATTTTTCCTGATTATCCTTCAGAGCAGCAATTTCACTTGTGGCTTCGTCTAGTTTATTTTTCAGGGTGGTATTTTCATCTTCCAAATTCTTCAGGGAAGATCTTGTTTCATCATTTTTCTTAGCTGCGACATCAACTTGTTCCTTAAGGATTTCCACATCAGAGGTCAGTTGCTTAATTAACTCATCTTTTTCGTTGCATGTTTTAAGAAGTTCATCATTCACTTTTTTATCTTCAGTCGATTTATTTTTAGCAGCCGTTTCCTCCAATAACGTGTTCTGTAGCTCTTGAATTGTTAGGTACAATTTTTCACTGCTTTCATCTTTCGCTAGAAGTTCTTTACGCATTTCTTCATTCTCTTGTTTTATAAATTCTAATTCTTCTTGGAGTTGTTGTTCACGTTCGACTAGATCCTTTGCTTTGAATTCGTAATCTTTTGTACTTTCGTTGAGCTTGCTTTGCAAAGTTTCAATTTCTGTTGTTAATTTTTCGTTCTCCTTTTTCAATGTCTCGAAATGTTGCTCATCTCTAGGGGGTATCGCTTCTGGGAAACAAAAAATTGAACGTCATAAGGAGAATTAGAATTTCTAATGACGAATAGAAAACGAAAAACAAATCGTGTTTTATCTTCTTAACTATTAACATGCATATATGCTTTTGTGATTGAGTGGGTTTTGAGTTCAGTCTATGACGGACCGCATTTATTGGGGAGATATTGCCCCTACAACAAAATTGTATAGGGATTGAGAATGCAGACTTAGGACTCCTCAATCTCTAAACAATATTTTTTTTTCTAGCTCCGGCCAAGCTTGGGTCTGAAATGTGGGCGGATTTACGTTCGATATAATTGGAATCTATCTTGTGTTTTGCCAATGTTAAAAAGGAACGTATTAACATTTGCAAACTACTTCGTCACGCTGCTCCCAGGGCAGATGTGAGGCCGGGTCTGATAGGTTGCTTCTGGCCTGGTACGAAACCGTAAGCCATCTTCATCTCCGTTTCATGCTTCCCACAGTTTTAGTGCTTTTATTTGTGGGTTAAATACACTAGTAGGCCTAGAGAATTGCCTCTGCTCTGCGCAAAACCATTATCAAATTTTTTGTCTGTAACTGAAGAGGGTTTCGAAGTTTAAAATAAATAATGATGATCAAATGGTAGTGTAGATCCCAGTGTGAAAGGATGGATTGGAAACACTTGCTGGGCCAACACTAACTCGGCTGCCAAGCCCTACCTCTACTTCTACCTGTTGACCGTTCTGAATTCCTTCTTAACTCAAAAATACAGGCAAAGAAGAACGAATACGAGTCTTCCGTGCCTGAAATCCAGAAAAACTGTGCCAACTGGCGGTCGGTGTAATACTGGTGACGTCGTTAACCAGAAAATCCACCGTTACGAGGATGTGGCGATAAAAACCAAGAAAACTTATTGAGTGTCGTTACAGAACAATTATCATACCAATTAACAAGTTTCACAATCCCCTACGATATCGCAATTCAATATCAGTCGTTCGTTGCATTCTGAATAAAACGAATGAAATCGGGTAAAGCCACAGGACCTGACGACATCGCATCTGAGCTTTGGAAAGCGAAGAGCTGGGACCCAACACTGTGGTTCAGTGAATTCTTTAATCGGATTATTCCAGGACGGAAGAACACCATCTGACTGGTAAGAAAGTACCACTGTTCCAATATGGAAAAAGAAAGGTAGCCCAGCAGAATGTTCAAATTACCGTCCGATCCAGTTACTTTCCCATACCATGAAGATTTTCTTGACACATTTTTGACAACCGTATTCGCGAAATCGTTGAAATAACCGTGAATCAAGCCGGATTTGTCAAGAACTGCGGAACTATTGACGCAATACACGCTACGCCGTTACTCATGGAGAAACACCGTGAGAAGCATCGCCCTCTTTACATTGCCTTTCTGGATCTAGAGAAAGCGTTTGGCCGTGTACCACACAAACTCATCTGGTATGCTTTACAACAACACTTCGTGCCAGAAGAACTCGTGCGCTGGGTTCAATTGCTCTACCACGATCCGAAAAGCAAAGTTCGAAATATGGCGGGTGTATCAAAACCGCTTCGTGTCTCTGTTGAAGTTCATCAAGGAAGTGCCCTCTCACCACTCCTCTTTGTCCTTGTTATGGACACCGTCACACGGGATATCTAACATCCAGCACCCTACACACTGCTTTATGCAGATGATGTTTTCCTAGCATCTGATAGCAAAAATGATCTCCAGCAACTTGTTCAAAAATGGAATGATCGCCTCATGCAACACGGTCTCAGATTGAATTTAAACAAAACTGAATTTTTGACGACCGATCACCATGAAACAGGCACAATCACTGTCAGCGGCAGTGATCTGTCCAGAACTGCGATTTAAATACCTCGGATCAACGCTATCAGCCAATGGAGAACTGTGTTATGAAATTGCTTCACGCATTAACGCAAGCTAGATGAAGTGGCATTCCACAAGTGGTGTTCTTTGTGATCGACGTATCAACGAACGTCTCAAATCGAAAATTTACCGCAATGTTGTCCGTGCTGTCGCTCTCTATGGTTCTGAATGTTGGCCAACTATAAAAGACAATGAACGACGTCTTGCGGTAATGGAAACGAAGATGTTACGTTGGACTAGTGGGGTGACACGTTTTGATCACATCCGGAATGAGGATATCGATCGTTAGGGGGTTTCACCGATCGTGAAAAAGTTGCGAGAGTGGCGTCTTCGATGGTATGGTCACGCAATTTGTGCTAAGAGAATTCACTTGCCAAGATTGGTTTGATCACCGAAGTCGATGGTAAACGACCAACGGTGGCTTGATACGCTGGATGGAGATTTAAAAGCTTCGAGATTTTGCATGTTTCTTTATTGAGTGCTTAAATTAAAATTGTATAGTTACAAAAAATGAAAAAAACAAAACGGTGGTTGCAGCAAATAGGTTTCCATGTTTTCCAAGTGACTTGTTACCAATATAATTAAAATATTTCTTTAATTCAGTGATAAATTTTGAATTTTGTTAACTTGGCAAGTTTTTGCATATAGCAAACCTGATTTTTATTTTCATTGGAAAATGTTTTTTCCTAAATATTCAAAATTTATTATTTTCTAACTTTAGATGTGTGCGTAAATCAGTTTTAGATTCAGTTAGATTTTTCTATGTGCTACCCCATGTACCAGTTATACATTTTTTGAAAAAAAGCTGTTATACTGATTTATACTGTGTAGAAACCATTCGATACGTATTCGGAAATATGCTTATAGAATTAAAACGAAACGAAGCATCAATGTCAAATTTCACACAGTTATTCTTGAACGTATTATCAAACTTTGTAACAAAAAGAAAAATCGAAAAAAAATACACTAGAATAACGCTCTAAGATTTCTAAAAGCCCATGGAACTCCGAACTAATAGATTTGGAGACGACCCATTACACCAAGTATCAGCTTATATTCAAGGTTTGGGACAGCAAATCAATGCCTGATAATTGGCAATGAGGCATTATCTGTCCCATAATCAGGAAATTAACATATCAATTATAGAGGTGTCATGTTACTAGGTATCACTAATAAAATATTGTCCGCTATCTTGTTAGGCCGGATAGCTTCATGGCCATATCATACCATCCCCTCAGTCCTTCATTGGAGGCAAATCAAGAACATTTGGGGATTTTACGCTTGCAAAAATTCCACCCCCAATACAATAGGAGACCTGTTGCGTTCTACGGTGTTTGACGTCAGCTGAAGCAACCCAAAATTTTATTGAGTGCCAAATGCATATGGCGCGAATGCATCCCCACTGAAAACTGCGCTAAAGTAGTTTAGAAGATTCCAGGCAGGACTCTTTTCCTTGGAGGACGAACCGTATGAAGATTGCCCAAAATCTTCAACTGAAGATTGGAATGTGGCGCTAGTGACCTAAAGTTGACCCAAGAAATAATCTTCCTGATGGATTCTACGCATTTTAAATGGCGCTCAAAAGGAAGCACGCTTTATTTCACTAAATATTTCCTTGTGAAATCTAAAGATAGCCAGTCTAGCATTTTCGACAAAATCGTTACAGGTGACGAAACTTGGTTCTAATATATGTACGATCCGAAAACCAAACAGCAGTCCACGGTATGGAGCCCAGAAGAGCCAACCCGTTGTGCGAAGTGAGTTGAATGCGATCTTTAAGTTGAATATAATTCGCACTGTAATCGTCTGACTTTTTTTAAAGATTCGAGTGTCTGTAGCATTGGATAAAGCTTCTATCCACAGCTGGCAATAAGCTTCCCATAATCACAGGTGGTCGCGTTAGAATTTTGTTTAGTTATATTGCAAAGTTTATCCTGTCGAAGAGCAGGAAGCCTTGCAGAAGTATTGTTGACATGGCCATAATGCATTAGCTGCATATACATATATTTAGAATAAGATTTCTACAAGATGAAACGTGGCCATCAAGTAATGAGATCAGATTTTTGGTGCTGGGGCAATTCTAGTTGCAGCGAGTAGCATCTTCTAAACCAATCCGAGATATCCGCTAGATGGAGGGGTCGAATACGATGGAGCGCTGCGATCTGAGTGCTCAGAAGTTTTCCTCTGCCATCTCATACACACACGCACACTGACGGAACTTTGTGGATTCTGATCGGTATCTAAACACTAGCATAGATTTGCAGATTCGAGTTAACATTAGCTGCATTGCGAGAGGCATATTGCGTTACATATTCAATCTTCCTAAATGGTAATGCCTTACTTTTAATTTTTCATTCTTTAGGCAGCTTTGGTTATTCACTATATGATTCCCTCGGCATATCCTGCGTTTCTTAGAGAAAGCGTCGGATTTGCGTTATATACAAATCCCCGCAAAGCGATTCAGACTTGTCTTAATACGGGCGATTTCCGAATCATTTGTCTTTTTCTTGATTTCAACCTTGATTTTATGTGGTATTTAGTTTTTCATATGATTGCAGACACCAAGGTGTTGCGCTTAAGATCATTAGAGGTATTCGTTGGAAAGTCATTACGATAGAAAAGCAGCGTCCTCGAAAGGTTTTGAAAAAAAAATTCTATTTATAAGTACCAAGTTTTTTTTTTTCGAAAAAAAAAAATATTACCGGTGTCGAGTTGGAAAAAAAGACTGTGCCGATAGTATATACAATATAATCCAATTCGATAATAATAATCACAAACTTACCTGATGCAGAACTAGGTTCGGTTCCAGATTTTTGCAGTTGTTTTTCTAATTCAGATATTCTCTCTTTGTAGACTTGAGTTTGAGCCTAGTACGGGATAAAAGTAGATGATTAGTATGAAGTCATCGAAGTTAAGTTGGAGAAGGATTTTTCGGTTTATCAGTTGCATGGCTGATGGTGATATTCAGGGAAAGGAAAACTGAAAATGTGGTGATGCTTCGCTTATACCATATATAGGCCCTCTGATCTTGCAGATGGACATATTTGGTGAAGATTAACATTGTAGAATATTTTTAGAAATATGAGTTTATCGGAAACACGGAAATTTTCATCGCTCAAACGAAAGACATGAACCAAATAGAAGTATATAAGCTACTCTGTGTATATCTCCCTTTCGCGATTTTTTTCAAATAATTTTGCCGTTTTTGGAGACGATGAATCTTTCATTGACTTATGAAAATCTGAAATCCTTCCGGGAATATCCACTTAATATTTTATTGTCTTTCTTTAACTCATGTTAATGTGCTCAGTGAGAAGAACTACTGTAACTATCAGAAGCTATTCAACAAGAGTTCCTAGACATACAGTAGAATAACGTATTTGGTACTGCATTTGTCAGAGTGTATGAATAACGATATTCTAGGTTTAAATGATGTACCATCAAGCATATCCTCATTTTTGATATACCTATACATATCGATTGTTGGTACATATCGCTCTTAACTTTAACTAGTTAAAAACATATGAAAAACTATGTGGATTTTTTTCTCCGATCTTTGTGCAATAGTTAATATTGATTACTCAATAAAACCTCTCCAGTTAATAAGAAAACGACCTCAGCTTTGATATTTCATTTCTGATGCTAATCGAAAGTGGATACAACATACCTAATTTATGATCTTATTTGGGATAGAATATACTGTATTAAGTCACACATTAAGAAGAAGCTCCCAAGTAGATATCGAGTGAAAGCACATTATTCCAAATGAATTATAACTCTGCATGCTTCTTGCGGGCAATGCAGAGTTCCACGAAGAGCACTTCAAAACCATTTCAATTGCAGACAAACAGCTGTCTGTGTATTCTGCTATATAGTTCGAAAAGGTGCCATTAAACACTTTCTATTACTAAATAAACATTCTATCAGAGAAGTTATGGTACGAATTCTGATATAAGAAAAATTTTACTTGGAGAATCGCAAATAAATGGATTTTCTTTGAAATATATGTTACCAAGGGCATGAGAATACCAATTATAGCAGGCTCGTGCGTAAAGTGGGAGGAGGATTTCCAGCACACCCCTCTCCTCCCATTGGTGTTCGTGGATGACAACTTCAATATGATAATAAATTCTATGAATTGGTTGCAGGTATAACTGATAAAATATAGTAAAAACGGAACCAGAATAGAACTCAAGGCTTAATCAATTAAGGGGTTAGGGGTAGTCAGAATTTTCAAAAAATTGATTTTTTTTTTTTGCATTTTCTTAAAGTATAATATTTTAAAAATATTTTGTGAAAATTTAAAGTGAATCCGACAAATTCTTTTCGAGTTATTCAACAATTAACAAAGGGCGCTTGGGCGCTACGGAGCGTTCGAGAGCAGGTAGCTAGCAGCAGCTGCAGTCGATAGTCGATAGTTTTGTGTTAAAATAAATTATTTTTCAAGTGATTTACCATGGGACGTGATTGTAGAAAGGTTTCAAGACTACTTCGAAGTTCTGAAAATATATATGGCCCAGGAATAGATGACTCAGTGTAAGTAAATAAATAATTTGTATAACTCTACATAAATCAATAGCAAAACTTTAAATGCGTTTTTCTCAAAACTATGTTTTTTGAACTGGTGATCACTGTAACTTAAAAACCGCTCGGTAGATTTCAATAAAATTTATACTGCTTATGGAAAACATAAAAAACTCGTGCCTGATCGAAGGATTTTTTTTCTTTCATAAATTTCGATTTTTTTTCACAATTAACTGTCGGTTTTTTTCTCGAAAACCTGAAAAAAAATTTCCTGAGGCCGCCATTTTGTTAATTTTGAAACAAAAAAAAAAGCTTCGATCAGGCACAAGATTATCTATTAATAAAACGAATTTCTCTTATCCGATTGATTTCCGATGAATCTCCAAGGACTTGTGATGATCACCGCAAGGAACTTCTGGAGGAACGGGCTCCACACAAACAGCGATAACTTTTCAAATTATTAATTTTTTTTTTTTAAATTTTGGTGAAGTCAAGTCGAAACACGATGTATTAAAGCTATGTTTTTATTTTTGTAAAGTAGAGCAATGAACTAGAAAAAAAAATTCTTGAAAATCATCATTTTTTCGGGTCTCTGACTACCCCTAACCCCTTAATATACTAGTATGGAAGATTTAATACCCAAAGGAATACAAAAAACGGGGGATTTTTGAACAGAATATAAGAAAGAGTATCGAATCTAAAGCAACCGAAAATAAGAAGAAAAGTACATCGGGATACTAGATGCTATTTTTGAAGGAAACAATTATGTTTTTCTATATAATAGTCAAAGAAGTTTATTGAGAACATAGATGTGAGCAAGAAAAGATAACGATGGTGGAAAGCACATTCTCGAACCACCACGCAGATTTAATAACCAAAATTGTAAATATTGGTCCGGCACGACCCTTTCGAAAATACACTAGCAATCACTTGATAGCCTCAAAATGACAGTAAGTCTATAATTTTCCACTTCTATGTAGTGGGTGTATCCTTTTCATAGAGAACGCCGTCACAGATACAGTTACTGGAATTGGTATTGTGAAATACTGCCAAATGTTCTCCAATAAAATTGGACGAAATTTTGGGCGATGGAGAAACGAAAAATACTTGATTTCAACCAGATGGCACGACACTCCAGACATGTCTAGACGCGTTTTACATACACCGTGCCAATTTCAAACTTAGGCAGCTTTCATTGGTAAAATTGATATATTAAATTATAATAAAAGAGTCCGAAATTTTACAAATCGGTCGAAAATCCTCTCACTCTTTGATAATAAGCAATTGTGTGCAGGGAGTTTTTTAAAATTACTAAATTGAAACAGCCCACTCCTCATATCCTCTGAATCACTGGCAGACCTCGCAGATTTGAAGATGCTAGGGAAAGTTGATAATTTGTTGGTCTTGTGACGGCGATTAGCGTTACCAATATCACAACGTGGCGATAGGAGCATTTTTGATGAAGAGCGCCCATGTGTTCATCATCACTACAACAGAAGTCATCGATAAAATCAACCAAATGATAATGGAAAATCGACAAATGATTAAGCGAGAGATAGTTGAGGTTCTGGGCATTTCAACCGAATGGGTGTGCTCAGCACTGAACATTTGGGAATATGGAAACTGTCCGCGTTTGTTCTCCATAGACAACAAACGCGATCGTCAGATCATTTCAAGTGAGTATTTACTAACGCCGTGCTGTAACTGACGGCGAAACATTAGTAATAATGAATCGCGATATGATTCGATTCATTGTTTGCCGTATTCTCTAAGTTTAGCTCCGTCCGACAATTTGTGACCCCTGAGCATGGAGAAATGGATCAAAAGTAGAAAATTTGGATCGAATGAGGGAGTCAACACTAGAATAAAAGGCCCAGTTTAAAAAATTCCAAAGTTTGGAGGGTTCTCAATGCCCTCCAAAGGAGAGGAAAATAAAGATTATATTGAATATTGTAATAATATTAATTGTAATAAAAATTATGTTTTCTTGTCTAGGCTGACAAATTATCAACTTTTCGGATATCAAGAGAGAGACGAGAGATTTGATATTGGTATCAATGTGGTTGATAGTGAAATCAATTTGATACGGGGACATGGAGTAGTATCTCCTGAAAAATACTAGATATCAGAAGTGATCGGTTTCCTTACAGATGCGCATTGAAGTCAGTAAAACCAGCCTTCAAATTCATCTGGAGACTTCAATAAAGCGATCCAAAGGAGCCTAATTGCGAAATAAAGGAACGCATAAAACTGATGAAAAGATAACTATCAAAACGTGGCTATAACTCCTAGTTGCTTCAGACTATGCCTGATCGAAAAAACGGGCAAAGTTCGACAAAAGGACCTGGAACGGCCACAAGCACATAACTCAGCTTTTGTTTGCCCTCTTAATGTGTTCACAAGGACAATGTGAGTGTGACTGATATTGAGGAAGCAAACGACTGGTGCAAATCTAAGTCAGTTGAAGCTAAAATAATTCTGTGTTTGGATTGAAGCAGCCTGAATCAAGATCCATTGGATGATGGATGATTCGGATTGATTGATTGAAGAAATCGTCTTCCACTTTTTAATGTCTGTGCATCCCTCACTTTGGATAAAGTACTTATTTTTCAAAAACGATTGCTGACGGTTTCGTTCAAAGTAAGTCAGTTGTTGTTTTTATTCTATAGCTTTTTCACACTTTGCCAACAACAGGGAACAACCTGAACACATTAAAACATGATTGTTGTTAATTCTTTATTTTGAATGATCATGTCCACTGATCATAAAAGTAAAATGTATCTCGTGTATCAGTTGACGCACTAAAAGAACAGATTTAACAGGATCTGGTTCAAATTCCACTGGCAATACAGCGAAATATGTATATTTACACCTGAATTGAAATCATCTTACAGGAACTATTTTTAAACATCAGTTATATTTACCTAAATTTTAAGTTATCTTTTTCGAGAATGATTTTAAGTAATTTGTTGTTTTAAAAATATTGCATGTTCTCCTTGATAATGATAACTCATTAGAAGATGGATCTGAATAGCCAAGTCGATGGGAAACGAACCAGGTTCAGCTTAAGAAGAAAATAGCATTTTTCGAAAGCAAGAGACTCGTTAGCGCGAGAAAGTATACACAGAGCAGATGATAATATTGATACTTTGAATTTAGACATAGATTAATCTTATAATTTTTTTTTCGTATATACAAGCCTGACCGAAAAATAAATTCAATAATTACAGGTATTTATAAATATACCCAAACCAATACGGAATTCTCCTGTCAGCATCAGTTAGCATACCCAAATTACTTATTTTCAGAGCCATTTCAAATCGAAAAATCCTTCTTTATCTTGTTTTAGCTTGGCTTACATTTAATTCATCTCCGCAAAATTGAGCTTCATCAATACTGAATTGCAATTCTTCTGTTTTCTTTCTCTCATCCTCTAATAATTTCTCTAATTCAGCGACACGACTCTGTAGCTATAATAAAAAAGCAGGAAAACGGAGCTAAGACATTGGTAGAAGAGCAATAAAAATCAAACAAGCGAAAAACATCTTTATTTAACAAGATAACATTTCCTTTTAATAAGTATGAAAAGTTAATCATAAGTTAGCGTGATTATAAACAATAATAAAGCAATCACAATTAAGAGTAAAGGACAATAACAAGAAATTTTTTTCCATGAATTTGTCTTTTCGTTCGTTATATGTTTTCGGTGTAACATACACCTCCATACACATTCGGGAATATTGGCCAAATTTCATAATTTTCTCGATTTTCTTTATCATCGGTAAAATTTTAAATTCCATACGATTGTCAAAAAGAAACGAAAAATTTCTAGCCAAATCAATTGTCCATTTTCGTGGCAAAACTCGACACAACAAAGTTATGTTCACTTTGCTTTTAAAACATCGTGTAATATACAGTGCTGCTCATGATTACCACTCCATCCACGCAGTTCACGACGCAAATCAGCTAAACGGATGCTACGCCGCATTATTAAGTCAGCCCAGCGTCCAACATCAGATTTCGACTAATATTTCAATGATTATTTTAAAAATAAAGTTCATGAAAGCGAATAAAAAATCAAGCAAGAATATATGAAATATGATAAAGTAATGAGCAATCAATTGTTGTAAGCATATTCTTTTAAAGGAACGGAAATATTTAAAAGCTGTCATCTGTCATATTTACCTCGCTGATATTCTTTTGGAATAGCATAGCCTGATTTTGTGAATCCTCTCGATCCAGGTCTCGTTCAATCATCAACTGCTCGATGTGATTTTGTTTTTCACGAATTACATCCTGAAATCCACGTATAAGCAAATTTACAGTCATGAAGTATTGATGTTTGCAAGAAATATGACCGACTCCAAGAAACACAGTCTAACAATAAACATTTAATAATGGGGCTGTGCTGACTGGGGGATTTTCTTGTTAACAAAAATGTTCAGCCAATAGTTCTATTCTACTATTCTATAATTCAACACTTACTCCTTCAAACCGACTTTAAACCCAGCAAAATTTGTGTTGTTGACTTGTAGGCCACACAAATACTGCTAGATTTATTCCCGGATTTAAAGAATCTTGAAAGTTATTTGTTTAGGAGATAAAAAGATGTGTCATGCAAGTATAAACGATAAACAGAGGGTCAAGTGCTAATTCCATCCTAACTTATACGCAGATGCACTCAGGTATTACACAAGTGTGATGTTTAGCGGTAATTTATAAATTCATATGGTATCGAAAACAAAGCTAATGCTACATATATTACAGGTTTACCATAAGTATTTTTTTGGGAAAATTTCCGGATCAACTAAGAAGGAGACGAGAAATACTAAATCACCAAAGACCGAAATGAAAGTTGGTTAAACTGCCAACTTGACTGATTGAATGTAGACTCAAACCTTTCGAAATATTCTTTGGATGAAGGACTCTATAGAAAATAAATATATTGCCACAATTACCTAATTCGGCTATTTGTTTGTGTAGGATGAATTATGTAAAGACTGTTGAGAAGTTTCCGTCGAGGTTTTAAATATAGCTGTGGTGAAGACCAAGGAAATGGTTGCCGAAAAAGAGGAAAGGAACCAAGCTAAAAAACCTTGTGCTGACATTGTCCCGGAATCCAAAATAAAATTGGAGTTCTGTAAGTGTGGGATGGAAGTTTACAAAGTTTAAATATTATGAAAAGATCCAAGGGTATTTCTAACATTGAAACTGAGTAGTGCTACGGCGGATCAGATCGATTTCATATTTGAAAAGGGTTACCAAAATGACTGAAACTAACTTTGGAAGAGAACAACTGATCCTCGAAACACCGGCATACGGGTGGTAAAGAAGAATTTAAAGAACGATTTAGTCTCTTTCTGTTTTCTTTCTTACTGTCAAAATAGAGTTTGTTGTGGAAAGTTACGGCCTTGCAAAAAAGAAAGCCATAAGACGGTAGCACGGTATACACTTAAGGGGCCAATGAAATAATTTTTCTGTATGTCAATATCAAATGTCCAGCTGTTTCAGAACAGTGAAAACTTTTCGAAAACTGGCAAAGGAAGTTTGCATCACCCGCTCTATTCACTAAATATTGGTTATTTCTGGTTATTTCTTCTTTCCGTCTCTGGTATATTATATGCAATGAATCAAAGAAAAGAACTTAACTTAATGGCGACAAAATGCTAATAGTGAGTTTGAAAGGGATAAAACGGAACGTGGATACAAAAAAAATTACAATTACAATAAAAAATGATATCCAGACACCATAATTCAACTCGTTTATAGTATTGAGTTGTGGTCGCATGAAACTTGAAGAAAAAGCAGACCATTGCATTTATGATTTGCGCTATATTTTATTTGAACATATACAATAGAGCAATCTAGGACAAGAACCTTCCCCACCCAGTATCAAAACTGTCAGGAGTCTGGGTATATCTGATGGTATTGACCCACATATAATAAAATGCAGAGAAATCGTAAAAGACAAAAAATCAGAAACTGTGGTGAAGTGAGCACCGCTAATTACACAGGTTACCTTGCTCTACCGCCAACCGAAATTTGTTCAGAATTGTTCAAGGCTCCAATAAATCCAATGTATAGCAGTATGACCATCACTTAGCCATATAACTTGGAGCACTTTCAACATTTTTTTTGAGCAATTACAATGTAATTCATGTCAGATATGCAAGATATTATCTGAGAGTATGCGAAGACTATTTAGATTATTATCCAGGAAATACTTCAAAACCAAAGTTACCTACTATAGGTCCTATTAGAAGGCCAGCCAGTGAACCGAAAATTTGTCAATGCAACAGATTATTATAAATGTAATTATGGATTTTGAAATTTAACCCAAAAGAATAATTTCAGATTTCAGGTGTAGGAGGTTTATGTTTTATCGTACGGAGCACCCGGACAGCAAGGCCGATGGTGGAACCGACATCCTAATCAAGTCCTGTTTTAGACACTACGTTCTAGAGAAATAATGTGAGGAATTTCTCCAAATCACCTCAATCACATTGACAGAAACGGATAAAGAAATATCTATCTACGCGGTATACTGCTCGCCGAGATCCACAACTACTTCGCAACAATTCGGTTAGTACCCTTAAATGAAAATAACTGCAAATTATTAAAAATGGGAAACTCGACTTCATACTTTACCAGTTCTTGAAAGTAGATATCTGATATGTGTATCAAGTTTTGAAATATCTTCAGATCGCTCTCCCGTTACCATCACGATCAACAATCTCAAGCTAAACATCATTCAACCAGCCAAATTACCTAATAAAATATCAACTGACAATTTAAAATCTTAGCTTTCAGAATAAGTTATGACTTTGTTCACATTCAACCTATTAGTTACCGAAGCAGCAGATTTGATAACGGTAATTGGAACGATTTCGAAAAAAGGCAAATTTTCTAAAATTGCTTGAATCGAATCCAAAAACGAAGAAAACTCGATTACAATATCCATTCCCAACAAACGGAAGCGTTAAGCTATCGTTTGTTTCCCAACAAACGGTATCGTTAAGCTAATGAATCCAAAAAAAGGTTCTGAGGCAACATAATCGCAAAAAATATCAACCTATGATTGTAGACCGCTGAAATTCAATATGTGAATGCTAATTTTTCTCGAAGTTACCGTGGCCTAACCTCTTAAGCCATTGACAAAGTGTGGTACAAAGGTCTCGTACATAAAATGAAGAAGCTATTTTCCCCGAACTTGCAGTCCCGAAATCCTATTTGACTGTGAGAAATTTAAAGTCAAATATAAAAGTTTCACATTCCCAGGGCACCACATCAACCCGGCTGTACCGCAGCGAAGTGAACTAGGTTCTGCACTATACCAGATATACTTGGAAAAGCCGAAAGACGACAACCTATATCAACTTTTGTAAATAAGGCTTTTCTAGTGACGCAATTAGTTCCAAATTTGACATAACGCCTGATGACATCCCATCTGAAGTAGATGAACGAATAAAACCTGGATGGTCTGACCTGGAGCTGAATGAACTGTAATGCAATCACGCAAAATTAAATTTTATTTACAACGAGATGCATTTCCGAGGCGAATTCAATAGAATACAAATGAAACAAAGATATAATGGATTGAACGAGAAAAAAAATAATAAGAATGTATAGCAAGGTCTTCAAAAAGCAAAGAGACACAGTAAA
The DNA here is from genome assembly GCF_905115235.1 of Hermetia illucens. NCBI lineage: Eukaryota > Metazoa > Arthropoda > Insecta > Diptera > Stratiomyidae > Hermetia > Hermetia illucens. The sequence continues at coordinate 140,523,298 of NC_051849.1, read as the reverse complement.
CATAGTAAATCTTTTTGCTTGCTGATGCCTTGTTTAATACATGAAGCCTACCTACGTTATTCCTGCTGGTAGCAATATTTAGTTCCACAACGTTCAAATACTGAATTTTAGAGATATAGAACTTCAAGTTCAAGAAAGCAAGAAAGTTTGCAGGAAAAATAAGTTGTCGAATTGCAAATAATAATAAGATACTGCGAGACATGGACTCTGACGCAGCCAGAGAAGTTTATTGACATATTCGAAGAACTCCACTCCAAATACTTAATCGGTAAAGATAAAGCTAAGCTGACTGGAAGATTCGGTACAACGATACAGCAATCATTGTCTAAAACTCCGAAAGTTCCATTTCATCAGTTGTGATCAGTTCACCACCTGTTCAGTTATGTTCAGGTATAGCCAAAGGAAACAGAAAACTCCTGAAATTTTCCAATTAGAAGACGCAGTGAAAGCATTGAGATACATATTAGAAGTGTATCCTGGAAGGCAAAAAGAAGAAAAATAGGCAGGGAGCCGATTATTGTTATTAGTTCTATAGAATTTTTCTTTTCATGAACAGCTCTAAAAAGTTACCTATATAGACTAATATTTCTTCTTTGCGTCCTCTAAAATAAAATAACAATAAAACAATGAATTTTCGAATGTGTGAAATTCAAAGTCATCAAAAGGAATGCACTATTTCAGACCCAATAATTAAGCACTGTAAACCTTTGTACAATGCTACCTATTAACTTACAGAGAACATAAACCCCTTAAGAGCATTATGGAACGCGACAACCAACTGCAAACAACTACATATTTTAACATTTTAACAGGTAAATACAAACCAAAACTGAAAAATCTTAGAATTGCTTCGCCCAAGTGTATATTGCTGCCTACCAGGTCTCACAAGAGCGGGATGGAAAGGGAAGATTCATCCCGGGCCCGGACTTTATCGAGACCCTCAATACATATTTCAATGAAAAAATGGATAATTCAATCAATAATCCCCACCACCTGCTGCCTATAAAACCCTCTAAAAATATTTTGACAGCCAGTGCAGTTTGTGGACGCCTCGTGTCGCATAGCGTAAATGCAGTCGTACCTTAAAGCTTATTTCTCAATTTCAAATTAATGTAAGATAACCGCAAAAAAACGTTAAAAAATGTAAATAAATGCCTACAATATATTGCTAGCTAAATGGATTGGAAAGAAATACAGCAGTTCCTTACAGACTGGTAGTAATTTTAGGGAATATACGAAAAGATATGCTTTTCTAATGGCCAAGTGTCGTTTTTACCGAAAAAAAATAAGATTTCAAAGGGGCCTAGATTTTATCTGCTATGCTTTCTGGTGTCCGGAATTATAAGACAATGAAATTTATTCCTACTTTGACTTGTGCTGTGGGGGCAAACAACATCTGATAACCACTCCGGTAACGCTGCTCCCAGGGCATAAATGAGACAGCGTTTGGTGAGTTGGCTCTAAACTGACGAAACCGAAAAAACTAATTTTTGGATGCCAGCCCAAAAAGGAGGAGTCAGTGGTTCAAAAACAATGGATGAAAGTTTCCTCCCAAAAGTGATGGGCGACCGTGAACATTGTTGAGGCAATTTCGTCTTCAATATTTATTCAAAAGTTTAATTGAATTTTCACCCCTAATCAATATATTATATTTATTTTATCGTCAAATCATCATTGAAATAATTTTACATGAATCTTTAGCGAAATTGTTTTAAGAATGTTTTCATCTAGATGCAAATAACCTCACATAATATTTAGTTGTAAGTTTAGCACTTGAACACCTCGTTTTGCTTTCAACACTTCATACTTATGTGAATACACCACTTAACATGTTAAAACCAAACAAGATAAGCCAAAGAGAGTATGCACAAGTAACAAATCCCTTTATGAAAAGCAAAGAATGCTTGCCTTTAAATAGGATGCAAATTTATCAATGAAGCGATATTCCACTGCAAAAGCTATATCATCCGCATAAAAGCAGCATCAATTGCATCAAACCAGTAACATTATTATAAAACTAGGGAAAATCGTATATAAAGATAGCACAACAATAAAAAACAGTAATACATGCAGATGCAAGAAGGAAAAACATAGCCAGGAGTAAAAAGAAACCCAAAATAATAACATAATCTCTAGTATTTACAGTAACAGTTTATATTACACAAAATCCTCTTTAAACAGTATTATTATATACATGGCACAAAATGTCTATATACTTGTTTTAATATATAAATTAATTGAAAGCGAAAATACAGGCAACTAAAATTAACTTTGTGTAACGATCATACCTGTAACGAGTAAGTATTTTTTGGCGCACTGGCTATTTTGGTGGCCGTTGGTATTTTCTATAAAAATTGAAATATGTCAACGTTATAATGTGCTCGAATTCATCCTTTTCGTCCTTTTAAAGTACAATATAGTGGTTAGTAGTAAAAAAATAAGTAACATTATATTTGCACTTCTTCAAAGTGAAAATTCTTGTAAATCAATTTTTCGCTCTACCATTTCCGACTCTACAATAAATTCAATAACCATCGTCTGATACCTGTGAACCCATTCCCATTCTTAAGCGTGAGGTATTCGTGGTAGCTATGCTATTCAGTGTCCCCACAGACGTTAGGGACTCTCTGGATCCAGCTCGTGACAATCGACTTTTGCGGGAGGATGGTGATAAAGACACTTTAGCAATCGGTACAAAAACACCATATTTCGACGGACATTCGAAGTATCTAAAAATCAATGGTTAAGGTGGATATCATTCAAAAAATATATGATGCTTACATACCGTACACCATCAACTGAACCATCATTCTTCCCCGTCGGCTCGTCAAGTTGCACTCCACACCACGTTCCTTGTGCGAATTTTGTTTCTCCCATATATTTAAGAATTCCAGCCCGACTACCTAGGCCCGATGAAACAATCACGCGATCGCCAACAGTCATTCCTTGTTCTATATAAAGTCAATGATAATTCAACTGTTCTAATATGAGGACGAGGAAACATTTATACTTAGTGGGCTGCGGCGCATAGAACTTCTTATGCTGGAAGTGGGTGATGTGGCTCTTGAACGTTCCGGAGAAAATATGGACCGTCCAGTTTGATTTGGTGATGATTCTTTAGCAGTGAATGCATTTGGTAAGGGGTAGTGTGTTAGCCGAGTTAGTCGTGAGAATATTCCTTTTTTTGGTTCACATTGGAAATATCGTTTCCCCGACACACATCCATCATTTTTGCCTGCAATATTTTTCCTGTATTACTTTAAGCTTAATTTTAAGTTGCAGTAGATTTCACCATTTGGTTCGTCCAACACAATGCCAGCCCAATCGCCTGGCGCGAAATGTGTTTCACCGATGTAAGCTATTTGTCCAGGTCGTATGCCGCCCACCCACACTTTTTGGCCTATGATGAAACTGTCGGTATCTGTCGTGAGAATAACTCCATGATCTGTAAAACACCATTATTCAAAACGTAATTAATCCTTATATGCCTACAACCATGAACATTCAATTATGCTGTTTGCGAAAATTCGTATTTACCGGAACTTCGCCTTCTACCCGTTGCTTCCATATATAGATCTCCTCCCAATGAACCATCTTCAAAAATATTTAAAACAGTACATACAGACAAAACCACAAACCACGTGCACAAGCAAGCAATGTCGAAGACAATGGAAAAAATAAAATGAAAACAAAATCACACAATGGGATAATATGTGAATGTGAAATGAGAAATGACTACTTACTGGAAGTTTTTCGATCTCCTTTAGGTGGTCGTGTTAAGACATTGTCTGGAGACATGGAGGATCTTGAGTACTTGCCACGGACCAAATCCAATTCATTTTCTTCACTCACATCTAATTATAATATTTTATATTGTATAATACTTTAAAGCAAGATTTTTTTAAAATAAAATAGGTTTAGGGGTTGTTTTATTTCAACATAGTGGGTTAGCTCAAAATTTATTTTCTAGGGGGTATAATGATTTCCACATTGGAATTCAAATGTCAAAGGTTTTAGAAAAACATATTTTCTGGGAGGGGGATCATGTTACCAAACGCTTTGTGGGATATGTGGTTGAAAAGTTACTGAAATGTTGGTTCTACTTTATTTTATTAAATATTCAGTTCAGTTACTAGTTATAAAGCATTTGTTTTAGTGGAAAGTTTTGGTTATTGATTTATTTTTCTATTTTTCCCCAGCTTTAGTAACTAGGTAGAGGTTAAAGGTGGAAATATAGGTTTTATAAAAATACTCGTACGAAAATTCTATTATATTCTATTTTTTATAGTTTTGCTGCACTTTATGTTTTTAAGGTTTAATTGAAAACAAATTAAAATCGGTTTACTGTCTGTCACACCTATTTCTTCAGAAACGGTTACTCCTATTGATTCGAAACTGATGGAAAGGTGAGACCTAACATTTTTTTTTCACCGAATATAGTCATTTGGAGTATCAAATAAAAGATCTCGATTAGTACGATTAGTACGAAGCAGATAAAATATCAGTACCATATAGAATTGAATATCGAATATATTTATTTACGTGGAGTAAATGCAATACGAGTTATATATAAGTTCATCGTGTAGCAAAATATTCTTACATAAGAAATAAACAAAACCTTATGTACCTGAAGCGTCCAGCTTCCGGTTTCCCGACTTGTTTACGAGCTGAATCCGAAAATGACATTTAAAATTTCACTGCGTGTAGATTTGCCGCTAATAGTGGACGTTTAACGAATGATATCAAGAAAACTACCGCTCTCCAAGATAGGAATTTCAAAGAGTCTTTGAGTGCCACATCCTAAATCTTGTTTAGCCTATGTCTACTTTTGTTAAGCCTATTTAATTTTAGCTGTGGAATGAAATTTCGGGTGCAGAAACGGTCAGGATGATACAGAAAGTCTTTGGGGCCATTCTTTGTCGAAAAGGGATTTACAAATCGTGTAAACAGTTTAAGGAAGCTCGTGAAAGTGTTGAAGGCGAAGAGCGTTCCGAACGAAAATAAACCTCTGCCGATGATATATCGTTTGACAACCACCGTATTCCTGATTTAGAACCATATGATTTCTGGCTATTCCCAAAATTCAAAAGACCACTGATACGAAACCGTTTTGAGGAGATAGAAAAGAATGAATCGTTAACCTATCCCAGAAGGCGACTTTAATTCTTGTTTCGAGGACTGGAAAATACCTATGTCCTGAGGGGATTACTTTGAAGGCAAGGAAATAAATTTGCAATAATTAATAAATACATTTTGAAATAAACAGTATAATGCGACATAAATAAGATATAAAACGTAAATTTTTATTGTTCACCACAAAATATTTTTAGCCGTACCTCTCGTATGAATGTTTTTTTATGAACGTCGCGTGTCATGCATTGGAATTGAAAATGGGTCAAACTGAACTTGGTTTCCCAGCGCTGCCGCCCAGGCGATTGTCGGTTACGGCAATTGTAGATGGTGTACGTAAACCAGTTTAATTGCGCTAAGTGATATTCCGTTATGTGCACCGTAAATGCCTTAGAAGCCTCAAAGTAAGGAATGATTACCACTCCCAATCGTCACCGACCTAGTTGGTTGAGCATCAGTATCTCTTCTAGTTACTCCAGTAGGCCCATCACTGAACTGCAACAAAGAGATTATATGGATGAAAAGGAGTCATTCATGTTAAAGGGTTTTTTTCTCCTTCCTAAGAGCGCATGATTGTGTCTGGATGGCTCAAGTGGTAAGAACGCTGGGCTGTCATAGCGGAAATCTCACTGGTGGCAGAGGGATTTGTAATCGTGACTGGATGTCGCATATCAGTCGACTCAGCTGTGAATGAGTACCTGAGTCAAATCAGGGTAATACTCTCGGGCGAGCGCAATGCTGACCACAGTGTACAGTGTACTGTAGTGTACCGTTACGATCTTGAATGAAGTGCTCTAATACACTTCAAGATCCTGATCCAATATGGATTGTTGCGCCAACGATTATTATTAAGAGCACATGATTCTATTGGGTTTTCCAACTCAACTCAATCAGGAAGTCCCTACCAATGCATCCTTCATTCAAGCACATGACACAAGGTCGGATATGAACAATAATGCCACTATAGACTTCAGAAGGTTATGACCAAAAAAATTACTTTGAGCAAATGAAGCAGCCTGTTTATCATTTTAAACCGGCTGGAGGAAAAATATTTATAGTGTTTATATTTTGATAATTTATAGACCCCTTTACAGAAGTATTCATCTAACCATACGTTTAACTTTAGAATTGTAATAATAATTTTTTTATCGTATCGGCAAAGATGGAATTACCATTTTTTTCTTCCTAGCAGCATAACCCGTTTCGAGTGTTGATTTTCTTAAACATTTGCCTTTAACTGTCTCGATTCAATGATAGAGTTGTTCAATTTCTTATATTTATTATATTTCACTGCCAGCGAATTCCCATCTTTCTCTCAGCTTTCGATTAGTTTACTATTTCGCCAGGAATATCCTTTTAGATATTATCGCGTCAACTAGACGTTATGGATGGGGTCAAACCTTTATAGCCGTATCATGATTGATACTTCTGATTCATTGCAGATTTCATACGACTTCTTGTTGTATTTGATATAACATTATCTCAAATATAATACAAACTATTCTCTTTTTGAAGGAGTTAGTTTTTTGCTATCTGCGTTAAAATCCACATTTCTTTCCGATCTAAAGATCATTTTGCTATCTGAGTTAAGGTCCACATTTCTTTCCGATCTAAAGATCATTTGACAGATGCTTAGCTTTATCCTTCTTTCGCCATAGAATGGGGTAGTATAAAATATACAGCAACGGTATACGGTTTAGAACAGTACAGGCCGGACAAATTACCTTTTCTCGCACTGCCGATATTATCCATCTTATTTCTAAACTGCTCAACTACGATAAGAAATCCTGGAGGAGTAATTTCGAAAAAGAATCATTGTCAACCTTCTACAAGATCACTCTGTTACTTATTTATAAAAGACAGAATTTATTAAAAGGTTAGAAACCCTTGAATCAAATAAAGGGTTGGTTTGGTCCAGATTAAATAAGTCATGAAAACTATATGCGATATGTCCTTTCCGGAAGCGTGATTTCGACCTTATCTCAGTTAAATCATTTATACAGATTTCCGATTTCGACCTACTCTTCGAAAGCCTATCAAAACTCTACGGAAAACCATAGTTGCAGCAATCATGTCGTTAGTAGCTCGGTTGTATTATTCTCTTTAAAGATTCAAAAACATCCATGAATGCAGGCGCCGGATCGAGGTCGCGGAACTGGCACCTTAACGACCTCGGTTATTGTATCGGCAAATCTATAGTGTTGTGTTATGCCCTGCTCATTTACGTTTTAAACTATTCTAAAAATAAATGCGAATCAATTTAAAAACCGAACTATGGTAGTGGACCACTTTTACGACCAAGGTAAATTCCGAAACCAATGATCCCTTGCATAGACCCTAGAAAATAATTTCTATCGTAAAGCACATTATTGGTGAGTTTTTCAAAACCTAGCTAAAAAATATCAAACGGAAGATTCTTGATGAGATAACTACATGCATGTTATGTATGTACATTTAAATGCATCCGCCACCAAATTACATGAGTTACTTTCGCATGCTTCCGAAACAAAACAAGCATAAACATCGTCACGGCTAAGCTCAATATTTACAATCATTTTAAAATCTGCAGATTCACACATAGTCAAAGCAAATAAATAAAATCAAATACTCGTAGATAAAAGTTCACCATTTCAAGCACCATCACCTGTTTGAAGGCCAGTTTCAATCTCTTAGGCTCTTTCATGCACGTAATATAAAATTGGGAGACGAAGTGGGGATCATGTATTAAATGTTAATCATTATATTGTAATGTGTCTAGCATTAAATGCTAAAATCGTCGAAGAAAATGCTAATAGTGCAAATATTCAATGTGATCTTCAAAAATCATAGAAACTTGCCAGAATGAAAAAATTAATTGCAACTCTAAACGTCTTTAATGACTCTTGAAACATTGGCAAAGTATTTAAATTAGAGTATATTGATACTATCAAGTACTTGAGTCAATTATAGACTAATTGTATCAAAGGTGATATATTCATGAGGTGGCACTTGAAATATTGGTGTTGTGATAATATATATGTAGTTGGATGGAAATATAACACGTACCTGCCAGAGGGGATCTTAGATACTCCTCGCTGAGTCTGCTCATTGTTTCGTCTGACAAATTGTCGCCGTCTGTAAATTATAAACTCATAAATCACATGCAAAATTAAGAAACAAATATTGGATTAATAGAAAAGGAAAAAAGCGAAATTTTAACGTTAAATTAAATGGCTTCATCAAAAACGACTTCATATAAAAATTTAGAATCTTTATTAGCTTAAACAAAGCGATCAAAATTATAATATAACTTGCTTTAATTATTTTAAAAAAATCTACCGTTATTGTGCAGGAATGATAATATTCATCCATCATTTATGAAAGGCTTTGGGCATTTTATATGTTAGAATATTTCATTGCACGGTATTCTTTGCTGCTTTGTGGCACAGAAAATAGCGAACTTTTCCTCCAAACTTCCAAAAGTCATGCTTTACATTATGGTTTACGCTTTCGTAGTTTTGTAATCATAGGATAAATTTAGAGAGCGCTTTGCGGTAAAATTCAAAAATATAGTAATATACTATTATTAACTTCTTTTGAACAAAGATCGTATGAGATGTATTTTGAGGCTTAAGTTTAAAAATTTAGATGTAGCGCAGCACTCGTCGGATTTCCTGCGATTTCATTTGATAATAATAAAAATACTTTCTAAATTTAACACCATTTCCGGAGTTAAAATAAACGAACTCATCCACAGCGACGTACCCCGCCTTTAAACTTAGATTGGATACATCATTGAACAAGTCGGGAAACCGGAAGCTGGGCGCTTCAGGTATGAAACGTTTTGTTTGTTTCTTGTGTGAGTATATTTGAGTGTAGAACTATCCCATTTGTACGTAGCCCGTTAAGAATATGCATTTAGCATATCAGATTTAGTACTTCGGTTGTAAATTTACACGGTAAGGCAACTTTGAGGTACTGTAACTTTGTTACTAATAGTATGATTTTGATCAAACCTGGAGATAATATGCTTCATATTATATTTTATACTACAACCAACTTTTATAATTTTGAGATAAACTTAAGGGGGGTTTTACTCAATTTCCCCAAAAATATATTAATATACTATTATTAACTTAATTTGAACAGATATCGATATGGAGAGTATTTTGAGGCCTGGGTATACAGTATAGAGGCATGAAACTGCCTCTGTATGGTGCCGAGGCCTCAAAATACTCTCCATATCGATATCTGTTCAAATTAAGTTAATAATAGTATATTAATATATTTTTGGGGAAATTGAGTAAAACCCCCCGTGCATATCGCGACATGTTTCTCCAATGGTAGCGTTTTGAATGGACTTTTCTGTTCCACTTTATTTCGAACTAAGCGGGCTGCATTCACCGAAACCATTACTTTGTTTTTGTGATTTTACAGAATTTTTTTACCACAAGCTGCGTAACGTTTCCAGTTCAAACTTTCGGTTATTTTGTCATTTAGTAAAACCTGATATTATTGGAAAAAAACAAGAATAAACCTCCGCTACGGTAAAAGTTTAAAGCTTGATTTGCTTTGCCCCGAAGTAATATCTAACTGTCGACCTTATGAGGAATGACTGAAAAGATCGGGAGAGATTTTAGTGTGTGTAACCCCTACAGGTACCCGCTCGACCTCCGCCGTTTACGCACCTGAACTCATTTGAACATGTCCTATTAAGATTTTTACACCTGCATGTAACAGAAAAAACGCACCAAGGGTGTCAAAACATAACCCATTGTTGAAACATAATTTCACGAGCTTTTGCCGAAATTAAATGTTCTTGGCATCAGGCACGCGATTTGATAATATGCAAACAAAAATCTCCAAGAACCTACTTATTGCTGAACTTTGCAGGAAACAGACACACTCATTTATCAATTATCGTTTATTATGGATGCACTGAGATCAACGGATATTCGGCGTTCGGACAACACGCTTGAAAAGCAACGCTCTTTATTGGCAAGTGTTCTAGAAATATTTTCCGATTTCGTTGCTTTCCTGGAGCAAACTCAATAGTTCTTTAAGCCTAAATAGTAATGCAACTAACAATAAGGGTCTTACAGCTGCAGTCATAGTTTTACGATAATCTGCAGTTCACTTGAATTTCCAATTTACAGTTTTGATGATCTCATGTATTAACTTTTTCAAAGTTTCTAAAAGCCGGTATAGTATCTATATATGCATGTTTTTATACTATTTCAATTTCAGTGACACTTGATAATTCATGGAGGTAGTTGTACCCACAACTTCCAGAAATACAACCCTCATAAAATTTGCGATTCTATTTTATTCTGTTATTAAGAAATAGCAACAACTCCATAAACAGATGATATTAACAAAAACCACTTTATTTGCAAGCGCCCAAGCATTTCATTTCCGAACAACAAAGAACTATAAAATTGGAATCAATTTTTCCCCAAATTCAAAACAACACGAGCTGGTAATTCACAACTAGTTTTAATTCCTATAAATTCCTTTTCATCACATTCAATCTTTCTTTTGTTGAGGAAATTCGAATTTATCGGCAATGTCATTTTGAATGGATATTAAAATTTGGAAACCTATTGTTACTTGTTAGTTTGGTCAATTGGCCAATATCCAAATGAAGATCAATAGTAATATCGTAGTATTAGTAGGTAGTTACAGTTTCCTGTGCCAGCAATCAAAACCCACAAACACTTGATTAGATTTCTGCCTCTTGGCCTATTTGTTTCAAGCAATTTACTGGAAAAAGGCTGTAACAATTATTTTGAATACAACAAATGACATGACTTTTTATTGACTTGTATTGCGAAATTGTGGTGTCAGATGTATTTATAATATGGTCATTAAGCGCATCAAACAGAGGCCTTCAATCAGTAATTTTCAAAACGAGCCTTATTATAATAAATTAGGGACGTGAACCCGTCAAAACACATGATGAAATCCACTACGATGCTAATATCTTGGTTGAATAGAGAACATATAGCCTGCTTCGTCTTCAATGCAGGAAACAATCTACCAAGATAATATTCCCCCGACTACAGGATAACAATTCGGCCATAGAAAGGACGAAATATGAATGATAGAATCAGGGGTAATTGGTAATCGTAATACGAAGGTAATATACTAGGAATTAAATAAAATTAGATTGAAAGGCTCAAGTGATGAAAGTAGATTTAATATGTAAGGATCCTAGATAGGTTTATGGATTAAATTTTAGATGCTTCAATTAAAAAATTTACTCCCCTCAAAAAATGTTATACATAATCATATTCGAGAAATTATCAAAATGCACATTAATATTACCGGTTTAAACATTAAAAGTTCGGTATCTCAACGATAGCAAATGCATAATGAAAACGATAACAAAAGTTGCGACGCAGATATTTGTGATAAACCCCACATCTGATGGCGTAAGGCATGAACTGAAGTCACTGATAAACGCAGAATGTACGAATTGATCCAAGTCTAAGATCAAATTAAATCATGGAATGCTCATTGGATTGGTTTCTCATCAATGTTGGGTGGTTGGGTTTGGTTCTTATCATGTTCGATTGTGAAAAAAATATTTCTCAACTTTTTGACAAAATCAATTTTTTTAAACAAATTTAAGGACACTCTTTACCGTCAGACTCCAATAGTAAGGTGTTTTCAAGTTGGGATTTCTCGATAATGAAACAACATATGGAGGTTTTATTAAAAAGTTAAAAAATGAAATAAAAATAACAAATGTTTCCGGTTACTGTTGTGTTATACACGGGGCTTTATTTGCTATTAAAATTTCTTCTTCAGATTTGATCCGCTTTCTCTGCGATTTTAACTAAATGGTAAACCTGAAGAAGAAAATGGTTTGTTTAGAAGACGTATATATTGTTTGGAAGACATATTGACCGGAACTAAAGCTAACGGGACAGATTGAAAGATAAAATTTTGACAGATTTTCACTTGCCTTCTTCTTTTTAGATAAGTTTTGCCTGATGACTTCACTATTCTCTTAGGATTTTCTATATGTATAAATAAAGTAGTTCGTTCGAATAAGTGAAAGTAAATATCGAAATCAAAAGACCACTCAGTAGTATATCATAAAAATTGAGTATAACACTTTCAGCACATCAACAAAATGACCGAGAAGAAATAGTTCTCCAAAAATTGTATACTTACTTGCACTATTCTAAAATTTCTATTTTTAAACAGAACAGAAAACTCGCAGACACCTTGAAGGTTTAAAAATTAATGTAATGGAGTACCGGTATTCATTCGAGAGCAAAATAAGGCCACAATCGAAGAGCAAACCACCTTATCAACGATTCAATTAACTTCTAATCGCAAATACGCCGGTTTGTTTTCGTCCTATTTGAAATCGTCAATATCTTTCCACAAATTTTTGATAAGTTTACACCAATAATTCCTACAAGTTGATAGATTATAGCCGACTTGGCTTTTATAGGAAAAACACCTTCAAATTATTTCATTAATGAAATAAACTGACAATCGAAGTTGTTATCGAATACGTGAAAACTTTACAAGTGCATATGTATATTGTTCATTGGGCTCTCGTATCAAAATTTTTGTTGATCATTCTCTATTGATAAACTGTTGGATTTAAATAGGTGTGTAGCAAAAAAAACAAATCACTTTGGTCGTTAATGGTTTTGTTTATTCTCAATGCATTTTAGAGAGCCTCAGAAAATGAAGTGAAAAATGCAACTTACAAAAACAACAAATGATACGAAAAGAGTCTGGCTGCAGCAGGATTTTGATAACGATGTGACCACTATCTCATCGGACCGAGATATCGACACCGAATCGCATTAAAGGGGCAGGGCAGCTGTACTTCAAAAACTAAATTCTATAGAATGGCCACGAATTATGTTGGAACCAGCAGTGGGAACGAAAAGTGGAAAACTTTGAATGGAGAACACTATCTGGTATGAGGCTCGTCGCGGAAGAAACGAGTGATACGATGAGAAATGGCAGACTGTCAGGGACTCAAAAAATAGCGCATATACTATAATGAATCCGAATTGTCCATCTTTATATTAGCCTAAAAACTGTAATGAGCCGGCCACGTGAAACGAATGAACAAACCGAGGATTCTCAGACCACACTGAAAGGAAACATGAAAATAGAATAAGGTAAAGACGCGAAACTAATGGGAAAATTCGACTGACAACGCCAGTTATGAGCTCCTAGGTTTTTTTTTTAATATTGTAGGATGCAGTTGCTCGACTGTGACTGAATAGAGAAGGGAACCATGGACAAATCCGTATGTGGTGTTATAAAAGAAGGAGATATTTGGATATTAGAATAAAGACATTAACATGAACTAAAATCTCTAGAGTCGCAAAAATCTCTGCCTCTTCCTAATACTTGGATTCCTTCGTGCGGCACCGGGTTATTCTTGTCTGGTAAATCCTCTTCCATAAAACTGAAAGCTGTAGTTTGATTGATCCTTACTTATGATGTGGGAACCAGTGTTAAATAAAATTCGATCTATTGTTCTAAACTGAGAAGCGTAAGAATAGCACAATATCTTCCAATGCATGCTTAAAAGGGTGCATGAGAGGCACCTAGTGCAAAAAGAGATATAGATATTTACGCAAGCTTGATACCCTCACTTGACCTTTGTTGCAAACAATTTTTTCTCTGTGCCTAAGATAAGTAGTTGTGAGGCAATGCATAGCGTATGGAAAGGTCCTGAAATCAGTTTTGATTAATCAAATAAAATTGTATGGTTCTGCAAACGATCATGCGGTTGAAATACTTTCAGGCATGAAGCTTTCGGTTAGAGATTTCCGTTGCCCTCAAGAGATCTCCTGCACCATCATTACCAATCACCGGGGAAACAAAACATTTAAATTTGGAAAAGTGGTGAAAAATGACAACAAAAGTCAGTCGGCTCAAAAAAATACAAATGATTGATGACATATGCTTACATGGATATACAGTCCAATCTCGATATAACAAAGCTGTAGGAGCGAAATATTCGTTAAACCAAGTAATTTGTTACACTGAGATTTGTTACGAGTATATAGCGGTTAAGTTGGTCTAAGTTCCGTTTTGAATACGTAAGAAACTTGTTTAATAACCTCAACATGACGTGGTTGAAATTTCAAATTGTATTTGCAAGCGTGTACTTTATTTTTATTTTAAGGGATCATATGTTATGATGAGGGAGGGGCTTAAATTTGTATGACCCGGTACAGGTCGTTTTAGCAAAACTCTTAAATGAATTTGGTGTTTTCCCACCCAGCCATTTATCGCCTTTGAATGTAAAAGTTGTATCACGTAAACATTTATAGAAAAGTTTCGCCGATTTTAAAGATGTATTCGGGTTCAAAATCCTGGGTACCAAATTGTCTTTCCATTCATCACATATATTTAAAAAAATATTATCATTTCTTTTTTTAAAATTTTTAAACCACACGGAATTCTACAGTAAACTACTGAGTCCTTTCTTCAAGGATAGATCCTCCGGTTGGCACATTTTCTTTCCCGACACTGTTTTAACCATTTCAAAACACATTCTTCTACGTCCGGAAATTCACAACCTTTTAATATTCTACTGTTTTCATGTACTTTCTACTTTCACTTTCTTCTGAAAACTTATCTTTAATCTTTAAATGATGGCCACTTGGTACTTGCGGGAATTCCGAACTTTTTAGTGATGTCTACTTTTTAAGGTTTTGTTTAAAACATTAGAATTGATTCGATGTCTGTCTGTCCGCCTGTCTGTCACACCCGATTTATGCGGAAATTTCTAAGGCTATTTTCACGAAATTTGGTGGGAAAATGTGGCCTTTGAGTCTCTTTACATACACTAAGTGGTGCGATTTTGTGTGGAGTTCTAGGGTGGGGTCCCCAACCATTCGAAAGGGGGGTATACAATTTTTTTCACAAAATATGGCCATGTAAGGTATCAAATGAAGGGGCTCGATTAGTACTTTTCGAAACTGATTAATATATTATGTAATTATAATGATAATTATTTCTGGCATTGAGTGAACCATAGGGAAGTGAAGGTTCAAAGTATGTGATTGGTTTCGTTCTCAGAACCTATCCAACCAAGATGGTCAAAATTTGCTATTTCACGTGAATTTATTGCATTCTAAAACGTGTATGACGTTCTCATCAAGTAAACTCATATGGGCGGCGGGTCACAAGGGAGCATGCTACTTTTTCATAGTTATTGGTATGCCAGCATCATTTACCCGAGACAGACATATATATTTGTATATGCCAATGAAGTTGGATGCGAATAGTATCCAATTGAGATGGATACGAATATACAATAAGTACCAGAGGTATTTAATTTATCTAAATATGTATAAATATATGCACGGATGCTTTTGTGTAAGGAGTAAAGAGGAAATATTGAGATACTTTAAATCAATTGCGATGTGTTTGTATGCGTCAGTGTGCGGTGCATGCGATGTTTGTTCGTTTAGGATGAGCACAATGTCTTTCCTTAATAAGTAAATATATCTTGGAGTGTGGAAATATATGAAGAAATGTTTTGAATTCTTAACTATGTACAAATTGAAAAACATGATTAAAAATTTGTCATATAAAAGGAACACAAAACCTTTATACCTAGTGTCCAGCTTCCGGTATTCCGACTTATTTCTGTGTAGGATTTTCGTCTATATACTTAATGATTTTTCGATTCTCTGGGAAGGTAACGAGCACCTATTTCGTTTCTCAGTTATTGCACATTTACTAATAACACTGACAAATAGCAATGTTTTCGGCACATGAATTATTTTTATTGAGGAATTCTGTGTGATTAATTGGTAGGAAACGTTAAGTAAAGGTTATCCTGATTGGGATGAATCTCATGTTAGGGCACTTCAACGGATGTTTGAAATTGCGTCGAAACAAGGATCGTAGTTTCAAACAGCGGACCTACCCCAACGTTTCGGTCTCTAGGCCTACTAAACGGCGAAGTGGATGACGCTTTTCTAGATTACAAACGGGCATGTAGGTTTTAATGAGGAAGGCTCGATCCCCTACTGTGTACTATGCCAATCAAATCGTTTTTTCTTGTAAAAGGCTTTTTTGTGAATAAATATTCATTATTTGATTTCAATCAAACATTGGAAGCTTCAAATAGATTTCAATTCTTAAACCTAATAAATTATTTACATAATCCCATGTCATTACTGGAAATTTTCGCATTGTTCAAATCTCCCGTTTCTCACGACAGTACCCTGCCTGCGTTAGCGCTGACTTAACAAAGTCCAAATGGATTTCAAAAGGCAATTCAGCAGGACATCATTCTTCTGAACCAAACTTGAATAAATTTACAGCGGTTCGCTAACTACATCACCGCTTGACGTCTATCAATACCATTTTGACGCTCTCTTCGCTTTGTTTACTTTTTTCTCTTGTAACGCGTTTTCTTTCCTCTCATCGTGCTTTGCGCGGATAATAAAATTAATTATTACTAATCTTTCGGTTTTTTATTATATCATCTCCTTATCACCCAACCGTGAGTTCGGTTTGAAAGTCTTAAGAAGCCCTGTCCCAGTATTTTTCCAAGAAAGCCTTTTTCGGACATTGTTTTTGAAGCGTTCCTCGAACACACATAATTTACATTTTTTAAAGTTTTCACGAAAACGAATATGTGTGTGATCCCTTCCACATGTGGTGACTTATATTGTTCCACGTTGAACTTAGGGGGTCTCCATACAAGTAAAAGATGGGTGCAATTTTTTCTTTCATCGAATATAGCCATGTTGGGCATCAAATAGAAGATCTCTGTTAGTACTTTTCGAGCCAGTTTTGATATTGGATGCAAAGGAGACGAGTGAGGGGTCCGAAACGGGTTAATTATTCCACAGAAGCAACTCAATCGAAAATTTGGAAAAAATTATAATAGCCCATACCCCACAAAGAACAATCCATTGCGATATCTACTCAAATAATAGGTTAATAATAGTATATTATTATAATTGGAAATTTTACTTGGTAAGTTCAGTTACTGAGTTCATCCTAGATTCGTAAAATTGCAATAATATAAGTTTGAATATGAAGCATCATGCTGGTAAGTTTGGTGAAAATCCTATTATTATTAACAAAATTATACTGGGTCAAAGCTGTCTCTTTCACATCAAATTACTAGTCTCTAATAGATAGCGTGAGTACCACATTGAATTTAATATCGAGTACATTCAACGTATAAAAACTACGAGCTACGTATAAATCCAATCATCGTGTACCAAATTATTCTCACAAAAAAATCAACAAAACGCTTCAGGCCGAGTCGTGGTCAATATTAAATTAAGTGAATTAAGTGAAAGAAAAAAAATTACAAGCTGGTACTAGAGCAGACACCTTTCCGGGGACTAGGGATCAGCTCTTCTCAGGATTGGAATTGTGAAAGGTAGAATACAATTTGTCAGCAACTTTATACAGACACAGGGGAACTAATAAATGGAGTTATGATGCGCATTACATTCGAATTCTTCTTCTAGCGAAGAAAATTGAACTCGATCAGCAAAAGAACTAAATGGCAAGGAGTTAAAGAACTAACAAATTCCCTTTCTTCTTTCTCCTTCCATTGGTGAAAGGGATTTGCGAAAGCGAAAACGAAAGGATTAGTTCGAAGTAATGTATCAAACGGTTACAAGCTAGTTCTATAATCACGGGAAGCTATTTAGTTGGTAATCCGACGCTTATCGTACGGGAGTCCAGCCTTCAGCATGTAAACGCATTTACCTACCCTACCCAAAACATGGTTGCTAGTGTACCGGACTCTACAGTGAAACTAAACTTAAACATTGACTGCAGGCGTGGATAAGCGTAGCCCTTCTTTGTGGCAGCTTCTTATGAATTTGGTAAGAACATATCAAATTTTTGAGGTTTTGTAAAAAACTTATTAAAATCGGTTTACTGTCTGTCTGTCACATACATTTTTTCGGAAACAGGTATAGCGATTGACAACAAATTTGTTGAGAAGATGAGGACTGTGAATACTCACACACACAGTGAGTTACATCATTCTACGTCGAACTCAAGTGGAAATTTTTTTTCACCAAATATAATCATTTCGAGTACCAAATGAAAAGTCTCAACTAGTACTTTCCGAAGTCGGTCTTAATTTTGACATTTGTTGGAAAGGTTGGGACTGCGGGGGTTGAAAATAATCATTTCTTTCAGGGAGGCTGCCACTATCAGAAATATATTCCATATCGATACCTGTTCAAATAAAGGTAATAATAGTATATTACTATACTTCATAATGATTGACTGCGAAATTCTTCCTAACTAACACTAGAATCACAAAATTTACAGCAATTGAGGCTATAACATGGGGCATGATCGTGGGGTTTGGTGGAAATCGCACTATTATTAACAAAGACATAATAGGTCAAAGTTTCCGCTTTGATTCAAATTCAAGATTTTTAATGTCAGCATCATGCGAAAGTGAATATTCTCACATAATATATGTATACATTACGTGTGCGTTCGTACGTTACGTGAAAAAACTCACGAATAGCTGCTATGTATTCTAACTCCACACAAAATCCCTACCCGGTGAGGGCAAACACGCAAATGCCTACTATGAAGCAAGCGTTCTCTTCCTACAAAAAGTGCGTAGGAATGCGTTAGCATATATGTATCGCTGGGATTAGCTATCAAAAGTTAATTGAAGAAAGATAAGTTCATATTAATTATATAATGGAAAATAAAAATATTTTTTTTTACACATAGAACAGGTGATATATTTTTCAAGTGAACCAAACAAAACAAAAAACCTTAGTAGCAGTTTTCACAAAAATATTAAGGTTTGAGAAAGTCGCATTCAGCTCTGGAAAAGTACAGATAACAGATAATAAATGTTTACCCCAAAATAGTAAGCGTCATGTGAGCTTTGAAACCCATTAGCAAGAACGTTGAACTTTATAAAGGTAACTCATGAAAAATTTGTTAGGTTTGCTATACCGTAATGGCAACTTCCATCAACCTCACAGACGTTGTCATATTTAGAAAATCAATTATCATTGTAATGTGAACTAACTCGAAAAAATTAAAAATATCGCCATATTGCGGCTTCTTGAAGAAAGCCATAAATCAACTCTCAATATTTCGTGAAGAAAACTATGATGAAAAACTTCCCGTTGATCTTGAACTGCTTTCTCGAAACCTCGACAAACTTACAAATTTGGCGATTTGTTTTTTGGTTGCCACCAAATTGATTTGCATTTCTTTTACGTTTTTTACTGTGTAAAAAAATGAAGGCGAGGAAAATATTAATATAGTTTATCTTATAAACACCATTAAATGAATTAAATAAGCAAAGTACCTAAATAAAGTGAAAAGCAACAATTATTAACTCCGCGGATATTGGAAAACACTCCTAGCAGCGAAATAATGGTATATATTTATTGAGGAGATGGTTTGAAAGTACTTAATCTGAGCTTTTATTACCATGTTTTTTTTTAAAAATGTATTTTATTTGAAAATCCCCTACGATAAATATTTAAATATGATAAACCTTCAACGTGATGTTATTTGTAGGCTAGTAAACCGGAAAGTGTTAATGAATAATTTACAGTTAAGTTGCAATAAAAGAACAAAATGTGAATGCTTTTTACATTTTTCTGAATTGGAGTTCATATATTAGCGAGGAGCATTATATATGCAACAATTCAAAATTGATTGATCATAAAAGCTATTAAAGTTTGATCATTTTGGAGACAACGGTTAAGAGGAATTTCTCTCTAAAACAAGGAATTTTTTCACTTTCCGGTTTTGACCTCAATACATAATAAAACAAGTCGGGAAACCGGAAGCTTCACGCTTCAGGTATAAAAGGTTTTGTGTTTCTTATGTGAGGAGCATAACGCAGTTCTCCATTGCCTGATAGCAATGACTCGGGATATTTAAATCGCTCAGTTCTGTAGACCTGTCCAGAACTGAGCGATTTAAATATCTCGGGTTAATGCATCAGCCAATGGAGAACTATGTCGTCCCTTCGTCGCTTTCGATGTTTCTGAGTGTTGGCCGACTATAAAAAACAATGGACGGCGTTTTGCCATAATGAAGAAGAAGATGCGTTGGACTAGTGGCGTGACACGTTTTGATCACATCCCAAATGAGGATATGCGCGATTGATATGGGGTTGCACCGATCGTGGAAAAACTGCGAGAGAGGCGTCCTCGATGTCATGGTCACGTAATTCATGCTAACGAGAATTCACTTGCCAAGATTGGTCTGAACATCGAAGTCGATGGTAAGTGACCAAAAGGTCGGCTGAAACAACGGTGGCTTGATATGCAGGATAGGGATTTAAAAGCCTCGAAATTACATCCAGATCAGGCATTTGATAAAACAAAATGGTGAAACCGATCACGACGAGCCGACCCCGTTGGTGAACGGGACAAAAACTGAAGAAAAAGTAGAAGATGTGAGCAGCGATGAGTGCATTACAGTTCCGTTTCACATAACTAAAAAATCCATTGCCCATTGCCCTCTATTTTTTAGAAATAATAAATCATTTGATGGAAAGCACTATACTGATAATAGTCAACCTCATACGCTTCACATTGGGAGTTTAATATTATTAGCAAATGTGAACTTAACCTACAACAGATACAAACAAGTCGGGAAACCGTGTGTATTTCTTATATAAAGACATTTGAGTGTGCATTTGTCTCATTAGTACGTAGCACGTAATATATGCATATATTATATATTATATATATATTATATTATATATTATATTTCCGGTGATATTGACATTCATAGTCTTGAATTTACAAAGAAGCGACCGGCTTCGGAAAGTACTAATCGAGACCTTTCATTTGATATCCCAATACTACTATATTTGATTAAAAAAAAAATTACACCAACCAACATGTATGAGGACCTCCCCTAAAATTCTTAGCAAAAGGATGTAACTCACTCTATGCGTGAGCGTTCACAGCTCCCACCTTTCCATCAAATTTGGTGTCAATCGCTGCATGTTTTTTCCGCTCAAAATATTAACAAAAACGGCAAGAATGAAAGTAGATATTTATGACAACTTTCTTCAAAAATTGAAATTACAATTCTTCTAATATGCTATCATATAAGAACATATATTATAAAGATTAAAAATATTTTCTTGAGCAAGAAACTTATTTGAAAACTTGGAGCAAATTCTTTTTTCATTTGAGCGAAGCGGTAAATTTTTCTATTAACTATCAAATTTTGGAATTAAAAAAATTAATGGGTGTAGGCGATGCGGATGCCGATATCAAAGCTTTGGCTAACAATGTTGAGTGCAAAATGTTTGGCTTTTGATAAATAGATTTGGAAGAATATTTTTTTCACAAAGGAGATATATTCCGAGATGGAGCCGGTCTGGTATATTTTTTAAAAAAAATCGATTTTCTAGAAACACTTCCGTTTTCTAATATATACCTATAGAAATAACATGCAAATACCATTTATTATTCTGCTGGTCAGGGAAGCGGGAACTAGCGCAAATAATAATAATGTCCGTACCGTATACCACATCACGAAAGAAATTGTACATGGTCGCTGTTGCAAGGCTCTTGATGGTCCCGCCACGGACCATAGTAACTATCAGGTTAAAAGAGGGAGGGAGCATTTCGCCACGATGCTCAGCTGTATAACATTTAATGGAGTTCAATAATCTCGTGGATGTAATAGCTAGTTACCGTAATATGTAGATAGGGATTGCTCCTCCGAATAAAAACAAATAGAAATCAAATAAAGTCATCGTGCTTGATGATTTCACTGTAGCCCATGCAGTTTCTGCAGCGCTGCTATTTCCACTCATTCGTCAATCCTAAAAAATTGAAATGTTTTTCGGTGAATAGAAGGAGATGGGCAGACACCCGTTTTGAATCACGAAGATAATAGCCAAGATTATCCTGGGACGCTTCAAAGGTCACCCCGAAAGCTCAATAGGCAGAGAACATATTGATTTCCGTTCAAGATCCTTCCGCACTGACCACTTCAACATCCTGCGGAGAGAGCATCTGGAACGCTCTCGATATTATCTATCTTGCTATCGGTGACGTCCTTATGCTGCTTTTTCGGGAAGATGTGAAAGGCTTCCATGAAGCATGATATTTTTCTCGGACGCTTACAATATTCTGATGATATCTGCTTACTCTTTCATCGAGTCATAGACCTTGGTCAAATGGATCTGTATTTGGAAAACGAGGCAAGCAGAGTCGATCGGAAGATAATTCAAATAAAGACAAGGTTTGTAGTATATCGAGTGATGTCCTGGTTTCGATCGCCATACATGCAAAAGGGGAGTGTAATTTTTTTTTCGCCAAATATAGTCATGTGGAGTACCAAATTAAAGGAGTTGGTTAGTACATTTCGAAGCCGGTCCCAGTTTTGGCATTTGTTGGAAAGGTGGGGAGTGCGGCGGGTCGAAAGTGATCATTTCTTTAACGGACCCATTCTCAGAAACTACTCAACCGAAAAATCTGAAAAAAAAAACAAGAGGCTGCCAGTATAGGCTCCGAAATACCCTCAATAACCCTCAAAGTGGATACTCTCGCATAATATATGCATACATTACGTGCTAGGTTCTAATGGGGCAAATGCACACTCAAATCGCTTTATAAAAGAAATACACAAAACCGTTCACACCTGCTTCCGGTTTCCCGACTTGTTTTCAAATTTAAAGCACAAGGTATTGGGGCGAAGATTTTCGGCCGACAGTAAGTTGAAGGCGGCCGTAGAAAACCATTTTGAAAAGAAATTTAAAGAATATTTGTCCAGAGGCACTTGAGGGGAATTATATTGAAAAATCAAAAATATAAAACCATACTTTCAGTCATTAAGTGCCTTAGCCCACGAACATATCAGGTACTTCTCGCATGTAGAAATGAAATTCCCGAACACCGAAAGTTTCCCACGCAAGAAAACACAAAACCTTTCAGAACTGGGGAGTTCAATTCCAGCTTTCCCGACTGATATTGGTATTGTATTGGATTGTATTTTAGAAAAGATTTCGAAGCTCATACTGTACCGCTGCTAATAATTTTCTACAGTTACGTATATGTTATAAGTAACAATATCGTGCTCTCCCCCAAACACGCAAGGAACACCCTAAATGCTTCAATGCCTGAATTTTGCCGTATGCTTCATTATTTAAATGCTTTTTATCTAATTTCATAGATGAATTCACTAATGATATATTTACTAAAATCCTTTCAATATTTACTGTCCATTTCAACAGCGCTCAAATAATTGTATAGAACGAATATCATTCTAATTGAAGTGCGGTGTTTTAAATAGATGCTAGATTCTAGGTAATATTCCTTTCCTTTCCTTTCCTTTGAAGGAATTATAAAAAAACTGTTGAGGTTATTCACGTATTATAGTAAACAGTTTTTTATATTCATCGATATCCACTATTTCATACTAGGACGTAGTACATAGATATTTTGGAAACACAAAAGCGACTTGATGCTTCTTCAAACATGATACGTCCATGGGTTAAGGAAAACATACAAAATTAAGTAAGAACTACAAGAGCGAAATTGCGGCGGGTGCCAATCGCAACGCATGCGGTCTGTTTCTGTCGATTTAATCTAATGCCAGCTCCACATGTTTCGCACTTGCCGGAAACTCCACAAACCTTTGGAGGATCATACATCGCCATCCACACGTTTGTAAGTGACAAGCACCCTAACCATACGTTTGCGTTTGCGAGAGTTTGTTCAGGTTTGGGAAACACATGCAGATGTGGTATAGAATTTGTGTCATTTACTACGAGATCGAGAATCTGTTTGCCAAACGTCAACAAGCCCCTGCAAATTAAAACGTGTAGATAGAGTCTTTGGTTTAGGTTGCTTCGATCGAGTGTCGTTTTTTGGACAAACCAAAGGGAATCTGATTGCTTGCTCAGAAAACACTAGCGCACTTGCAAACGTCTGGATGTCGATGTTCGGTCCTGCAAATATTTGTAGTTTGCGGCAAGTGTCAAATTTGTGTAGCCGACATTAGGTCACACTCACGCTTTATTATATATTATAGTTATAAATTACCCCTGAATCGGGCATAGCTTATCAACCATGCCAAACACTTTTGTTGGTGGTGTTAAATGAGAGTACCACCTTTGCCCCCAGTATTTTCCCCTCACGGTATATGTTAAATGCATAAATCCTAAAACGACACTGAAGGCAACCAGTGTAAGGCAAAACAAATATAAAACCTTTACCGTATGCAGTGTTTGTTCGTTTTGGAGAAGATCAAGGACATATCTTTATCGTAATTGGAAACTGCAATGACTATCATTTCTGCAGCGACAAATATACGAGTTCTGGGACCTTATGTGCCAATCAGAGGCAAAACAGAAGTACTTTAACCGTAACTTTGCGCCGGTGGCACATTTTCGGAGACCAGCAAAGTTACTGTAGGCAACTATTATAGAGATATTGCTGTTCTAATGGACAAACAACTTGGGTTTGATGCTATTTAACCCTCGAAGCCCAATCATATTTTGCTATCTAAAAAGCCCAATCATAGGTCACCTACATGAATAAATGTACCTACATGAATAAATACACTTGTAACATAGTTTATTCGGTTAAATTAATTATTTTTTATTATTATTTATTTGCATTAACTATTTACATTTGGTACAAAATGAGATCCTTCCGGTTTTCTTGCTTTAAAATAAAAATATAAACAGAAAAACAAATCAAAATCTTCTCTTCTCACGACATATTGCTTTTTTGCATGTTATGCACTGCGAGTTTGTCGTTCACTGTTTTTTATAAGAACAATATCCACAGTAGCCACGTTTTTTTGGTTCTGGTTTTTCTGTGATCTATGGCAATCGCTACGGCTCATTTTGAAGGATATTCGTAATATTACCACGTGTTGAACGCTTCAATGTAGGGGCTTCTAGCCGTTTTGCATCTATGGGCAGATCATATCGGTACTCAATTTTTTCATAAACTTTTTGCGACTTAACGGTTTTTGTTTGTTCGATAGCTTTTTGTGGCAATGTATAATATATTAATTCACAAAAGGCATATTGAGCATGCCGTAAAAAACAGCGATGGGCCACCTATTCGGTTTTTATTAGTAGACATAGAGAAACACATTTGATCGAAGGAATCCACAGTTTCCTTTGGCTGATTATAAAAGCGATGCTTCTCGTCAGTTCTAGTTCTCAGTTGTCCAGAGGACGTCATTTTGTTTTATAACTCAAATAAAATTGATTTGTTAATAACCAAATAAAATTCAACGTTAAATTCTCTTAAAAGAAGCTACCTCTAAATATTTACAATAAGTGTAAAAGTTACATAAAGCCTAAACATAGGTCAAATTCACCTACAACATCACGATATCTACAATATGGAGGTTTCCTCTAACCTCTGGTCGGCTACTAAGTTGGTTCGATCAATTACGGTAATCGAAAGCAGTGTGCGAAAGAGAAAGCAAATATTTGTTTGCGCATAGGTAAAAGTTACCTAGATTGAGCTACTAGGGTTAACAACAAGTGAATGTAATTATGGTTCTCATGGTATTAAATCAAACTATCAAAAAGAATCAGGACTTGATAAATCTCGACAGAGGTCGGTATGAAAGATTTTTTGTTGTTTAGAATGTATACAGCTCACTCTGAAAGTTGTATAAGAAAACGATTCATTCATTTGTCGATTTAAAATCAAGCTTAATCACTTTGGGAACTTTCATTTTTAAGGGTTTGTTTGCAAAAAAAAACCTTATTAAAATTGTCTGTCTGTGTGTCACAGGCACTTTTCTCAGAAACGACTATACCAATTGACACGAAATTTGGTAAGAAGGTGGGAACTGTGAACGCCCAGATATGCAGTGAGTGATATCTTTCTATGTTGAGATTTAGGGGGGTCCCCATACATTTAAAAGGGGGGTGTAAAAATTTTTTTCACCGAATATAGTCATGTGGAGTATCAAATGAAAGGTCTCGGTTAGTACTTTTCGAATCCGGTTTTAGTTTTGAGATTTCTTAGAAAGGCGAGGAGTAGGAGGGATGGAAAGTGATGATATCTGTAACGAACCCATTCTCAGAAACTACCCCACCGAAAAATCTGAAAAAATTCATGAAGATGCCTCAAAATACTCTCCATATCGACATCTGTTCAAATTAAGTTAATAATAGTATAATACTATATTTTTGGGAAAAATGAGTAAAACCCCCTTAAGTTTATCCCAGAGTTATAAAAGTTGGTAGTAGTATAAAATATAATATGAAGCACATTATTTAAATCAAATTATTAGTAACAAATTTACAGTAACTGAAAGTTGTCTTTACCGTGTAAATTTACAACCTGAAGTACTAAATCTGACGTGCTAAATACATATACATAACGGGCTACGTACAAATCGGATAGTTCTACACTCCACTCTACACAGAAGAAGCAAACAAAACCTTTCATACCTAAAGCGCCCAGCTTCCGGTTTCCCGACTTGTTTTATTTTATATTGAAGTTGTTGGTCCAAATAAGTACAGAAATTGTTTATTGGCCATCAAGGGAAGGTACTAATTCAACAGTGCCTCAGGTGTTTAAAAAATTGTTCAAGGATTGCCTCGTGATAAATGATTGCATCAAAATCAAAGTGGAGCAACCACCAGGAGGGTCATCAAATTAATTGGCACGCGGAAAACGCCTTAATTTTCAAATCCTCGCTGCTCGTTCACCAGTTTTAAAACGTACCTTGAAGGAATCTATTTGAACTTGTTTAATTTTTAGTTTCTCCAATTTTATTTTTACTATTTTCACGAATTTCTTGTATTCTTTTCAGACGGGACACGGATAATGTTTTCCTTTTATTTTCAATTGAAATTCAAAAATGTACGGATAAGACAACTTGGGAGACGATTGTTTTACAAGCTGGCATAGTTTCCTGTAATCGAAAATCAAACAAAAGTTAGCTAAACCCTATGTACTTCTATGTATGTGCTCGCAATGAACTGTCACCCATAGTTTCGATTCTTGGCGCCACAGAGTTGCAGATAGTAGATAGTATAATACTAATGATTTATGCTGCAAAGAGTTTTCAAATTCCGTTAAATTCTTTTTTACCAAAAAGTCTATCGTATAACACGTAGCAGAAGGCTGATTGATGATCTTCACCCGCATAAACTTCCAAGTTCCGTGAAAGCCATTGGGCAGGTAATGAATCTGAAGAGTAGTTTTTTAAAAGCAAGTGGAAATAATGGAGTCATTCTATGTGTATGCCTTATAATACACACACGTTATGAGCGCAATGACAAAAAACATCAATGTTGGAAGTTTAATTTTCAGTTCAGTTTAGCAGTTCAAAATCTAAAAAAAAAGATGGATAAACATCTATAGGCCTTGAAAAATGACCCAATTATTGTATTTACTGATGACTTTCATAGCCAAGCTCCGCTCGAATCAACTAGGTTTGATCGGAGAACCTAAAGAATATCAGGAAATACAAATGGAATCTTACATATACCTGCATCTCCTTTTTAGAAATCATCCATTATTCCTACCTTTCCATAAAAACTTTTTTTTTGCGGAAACTAGCAAATGAAAGTGAAAAAGAAGAACTTGTCAATCCAGTTTTTACTAACCAGATTTAAAATTCAAATACTCAACCACGAAGTCAAGTCTTCATCATATTTTTTATTAATTAAGTTTTTCTCCTTTGCTCCGTTGTAGGATAGACTAATCTAAATATAAAATAACCTATAAACCTATTGTGTTTGATTTGCATGCGAACCGATGCGAAAAAATAGTGATGATTTCATTTGCTCGAGATAAACACCCGAAAGAGTATCGCAGGCAGGCCCCACGACAATAACAAGAATATCACAGTATCGACTTTCAATAAAATTCCAAGTGGCTAAGAGAAGTGGTTGCTTATTGATCGTATTGGCTTTGGTGGCGTCAGTGCGAACAATGATATGTTAATATTTTAGAGAAAGGTCATTTTGGGTGTGCTTTTTCCCTGTAGTTTTAGCAAGAGATCTTGTATAAACCGCTACTGTGGGTACCGCCGCCGCATTGTAATGCGAATGTGATCGCGGTAATGATGGTGCCCGTTTAAGGTTGTTTTTAATGTATGTAAATTGAATTACGTCTCGAGTGCACTAAAAATCATGTAAAGTTTATATTTAGCTACGTAACCCCTATGTAAGGTCGTACATTCCCGGATATGGCTATGACATGTTCTTACCTTCAATTTTAGAATGTATTTCACTGCTCGGAATACCAATTAGGAGCAAAATCTTCGGCGTATTACAATTAAAACTTAAAGTTATATTATGCCTTAAAGTTACCTCATCGATTCATTCCGTTTGTAGCTTAAATGATTCTGATGTTTCGTGGACTCAGAATTTCTATATTTGAACAATATGTACTTAGACCCTATAAAGCCTAAACAAGTGGGATGAGTGCATAGGCCACGTTCTTCTCTTTCTTACAGATAGCCACGACAGAGGTCTTTCTGAACAGCAGCATGAGTTCCGGAAAGCTCGATCGACCATTGATATCATCAAATTGGTTACTGGCTTGGTCGAGAATGCGATTCACGGAAAGCATAATAGCCGGGAGAAGAAGGCCACCAATGATGAATTAGATCGACGATGTAGCACCCGTTGCGGAACATCTCGAGGATGCTCGAACCAATCTTAGCGAGTTTTCGTTAGCGCAAATTACATGCCCATACCTAAGAAGAAGACCCTCTCACAATCAATCGCTGCAACCCCATATAGGACGAAGATGTCCTTATTTCGGATGTGATCATGGCGTTTTACGCCACTGGCCAACACATCATTTTTGTCTTCATTACCATGAGGTGCCGTTCATTGTTATTCGTAGTCGACCAGCGACCAGAACCATAAACAATGACAGGGCAGACGACACTCCAGTAAATTTTGAATTTGCGGCCTTCGTTCATGAAACGATCACAAGGATCGCCATTTCATACAAGTAGCGCTAATACGTAAGCTGTTTCATAGCGCACTTTTTCATTGGCTGATAGTATTGATCCGAGATATTTAAATAGCTCAGTTCTTGGTTGCCACTGCCACTAGCAGTGATAGTACCTTTTGATTGGGATCGGCCGACAAAAATCGGTTTTGTCTAGATTTAGTCTCAGATCGAGCTGTATGACGCGATCATTCCACTTTTAGAGAGTTGCTTGAAATCAGTTTTATTGTAAGTTGCAAAGAAAACATATGCATAGAGCAATGTGTAGTGCCCTGGACTTTGAATGTCCCATATGACAATGTCCATAATAAGGACAAAGGGGAGTGGCGGTAAGAGGCTTAATTGATGAAAATCGACAGAAATATGAAGTGGTGGATTTGCTCTAAATGTCGCCAGTGCTTGTGGAAGCAGAAGATGAGCAAAATCTTCCATTCAAATTGTAGGAAAATGAAACAAGCTTCCAATAAACCATCTAATAACAAGTACAAGGACGTGAGTGTCTGCACAATAGACTCTCGCCAACGTCATTGTGTGTGTGTTTTCCCTCAGGCACTTGTTGCCGTCTACCTTTTCGCCAAAATGGCTGTTAAAAAGCGATGAAACGGTAGTATAGGTCCCAGGGGGAAACGTGGAATGGTACGCACGATGGAGTATAAAACCTGGGAAACGCCTGATGAACCAACAACAACAGCTCTACTACCAAACCCTATCTCCACCATCATGTGGTGATCACTGGGAGTTCTTTCTTAATCAAAAAACCGTAGACAGAGAAGAATGAATGGGAGTCTTCCGCGCCTAAAAACGAGGCAGATTATACTAGCTGGTTCTCCAAGTTAGGGGTTGGGTAGGAATAGGAACCCTACACGGAAAACCAAACTTTTGTAGTCCAGCAAGAAGCCTCGGACTGGATTGACAACACAATGACGAACCGGGCAACGGAAACGGACGAATGATTTATGCATTTTCTTATGGAACCTGCATTCCCTCTATAGAAAAGGAGCTAGGCAATACACTGACCCAATATAGGGCTGATGTAACAGCGGTGCAAGAGATGCGTTGGACAGGGACCGGTTTCATTACGAAGAGCCACAACACCATATATTATAGTGGCTATTCGGTAAAGCATGTACTCGGAGTGGGTTTTTTAGTCAGCCAAAAGATGAAACCTGATGTTATCGGGTTTGACAAGACAAGTGAACGGCTATGCACTCTGCGTGTGCGAGGCAAAATTAGAAATATAAACCTCATTAACGTTCACGCCCCTACAGAGGAGGAGAAGGACAACTTCTACGAGGCAATAGAACGAACCCTCGAAGCCAGTCCCAGGTATGATGTCAAAATCATACTTGGAGATTTTAACAGTCAACTAGAGACGGAGCATCCTATAGCTTACATAAAACTACCGATGGCAACGAACTACGGACTATTCAAATGGCTGTGTCGCAAATGACTTTTGCAAGTACCTCTTAGCTGATGAATATCAGCATATATAGGGAGGCCAATCGCCATGACGATTTAGTGTTCGGCAGCTAGGTTACAGATTGCCAGAAGCAAATTGTGGTGTTTATGCGACGAATGGTGATCTTCATCAACCGGTTATTAAATTGTTCAACTTCTTTAATAGCGTCACGAACACCCTCAGAGATGATAATTACGACACAATATTGAGTGTATGGGCTACCAAAAAGGAAAGCGCGGTGATGAATGGTATACATAGAAGAAAGAAGAACTAGCTCTCCGCCCGTGGTGAAACATCTGATGGTGCTGTCGTGAGTGATTTTAGTGGGTAAAAATCACACAAACTTACGGGTCCAGGCCAGTGCTTTTTCAGGATTTCTATCTCCTTAACACAAAACAGAAGAAACCCATAACAACCGGATGCAGCCGAGAATTTACACGGCGGCTGGCACATAGTATAAATTAATTCAGTAATTGGCTGGAGGATTTCCTACTCTTCTTCACTGCCGGGATTACTTGCCTTGTCCCTAAAAAAGACACACCGCAGGATCCCACAGAAACAAGATCGGTTACTTGCTTACCAACGCTGTACAAACTTATAACGTACATTATTAGTACCAGGATCAATGCACATCTCAAGGCTAAGTACGTCTCCGATGAGTAGAGTAGGGTAGTTGGGTCGAGGGGTTGCAAAGAGTAGCTCATTACCAATCTGTTAATTGCGTACAGGTAACGAATTTGTTAAGTTTCTATATCGATTACTCAACGCTTTGGTCATTGAATGTATTCGCTATCCCTTCACTGACAGATATATTCGGAATATTGCCTTTGACAAAAGCCAACCAATAATGTGAGTTATTTTATTCAAACACCGATTATAGTACATCAGTCAAATTGGAGCGGGTAAGCCAGCGTTGTGCTACCGCCGGTAGGGGCATGAAACATGACGTTGCGGTTAAACTCCACTGCCAAGTTTATTTTTACAGCAAGGAGAAGAGTCCCTAGTTTGCGGCCTTTTGTAAGGCAGATTATGAGCTGGCTTCACTTAACTCGAAGGATCGATGAGTGGAAGTCGATTTATACGATATCTCGCGTTTATCGTATTTTCTCTGACAGCCGTTCGTCAATCTACATTTGTGGAACTGATGGCTGTGTACTGGGGATCAGTTTGCTGAGATGAAGGAAGTTATGTATAGTTTCATTTAGTTTCCATTACCGCGAAAAGCTGTTCATTATTTTTCATCGTCGCCCTCTGAACCATAGAGGGCAACATTAAGAACGACACTGCGGTAGGTTGTCGATGTGAGACGTTCGTTGATGCGTCAAACATAAAAACGGAACTCCACTTCATCCAAGTTGCGTTGATGCTGGCTCACAACATTGATACGAAACACTTAAATTGTCCAGTTCTCCGCAGATAGCTGCCACTGACAGTGATAGTGTCTGCTTCCTTGGGATTATCCTGAAAAACTCTGTTTTATTTAGATTCAGTCGGAGACGCTGCTAAGTGAGGCGATTATTCCACTTTTGGAGTTAATTAGGAGAATAGTTCCAACTGTATGGAAAAGCACATCATATCCCATGCTCCATGATTGAAAACAATAATCTAGAGTAGCGGGAATCGAGTACAGTTCAGACAATTTATTCCCTGAATAATTCCATAAATTACCTATTACACATATCAATTATTCATCATTTTGAGCTTATTTAAGTTTCATTTCTAGATGAGAAGATGACGCAAGCACACAAGATGCCGCCGTTCGAAAGCACACTCAAAACAAATAGCTATCCTATACTTGTATTCTACATAAAAGACGAAATTCGACGTTTTCGTCTTAAAGTAAATATAGTGTTTCAAAGTCATCAGTCACTCGTAGCGACGATATATACTGGATCGTCACCATTTTTATGCCGGTCATCGAAGTATGTGTAGGTTTTCAATTTTAAGAAGACTCCGACTTGCGGGGATAGCAAATTTACAAGCAACTAGAGTGTGATCTCATATAAGTGATAATGTAATTTCCCCGTACGGGGAAACATGGGATCTTCGAAAAGATCGTGATTGTTAGTTAGCAACGTATCTAGAAAAGGCTGCTGATTGCTGCCCACGATAAAACTACCAGTCATTATGAGTTGCTCCATCAGCTATTAGTGATCCGTGATCATTGATCTAATATTGATCTCGCCAGCGTTAACTCGTAAATGTTTGTGTTTCGACTGCATATTCAACTACTATGCTCTACTGCCATTAATGGGCATTTAACGATTCATGGATAACCACTCCACCTTACGTGTAAGCATCGTTTCGTGTGGTATATGTGGCCACTGGCATCAATCCTTCCAATGTTAACCCTGCAAGTTCGGTGTTGATATTGCTGGAGTTGATTGCTTGAAGATCTTGAGAAGTGCATTCCAGTAATACGGTTCGCATGCGAATATAGTGAATTAATAACATTATGCTTTACGCACTCGCAGCAGCTTTGTGCTACGGCAACTGATTCCAATTCAGTAAATGACCCTAATCCACATGCTTCGTGTTCTCATTCTCCAAGATGCATCCACAAAACTCCAAACAGCTCAGAAACTTTTAGCGAAAAGCAACTCACACATTTTTCCCACTTTTGGTATGCATTTTCAGAAGGAAAGCCATCCACAAGCTATGCATATTAAGTGCATGCAAATTGTGCACATAGCTGCGATCGATACGAGTCTGGTATTTGCTCTATTACTATAGTAGGCTAATTATTCCACTGATCAAAGCACTCACTCACCTCAATTGCTGCACTGATCAAATGTAACGCCTGTTACGTCCGAACGTATCAGTTAGAATTTTCCGTCAATATTCCAAGCAATAAATTATATCGTTCAAGTGAAGCAATGGATAATGTATTCAATAGCAGAGGAACGGGCCAGGCGTACTACGAGTATATCACTTACTGATCTTGTTCACACTCAAAGATCACTGAGGTGATCTTGTGAATATGTTGTCACAACTTCACGTCTTCAGCTAAACTAAACACTTGAGCGCCGAACTCTGAGGTGTTGAGCGCTGCCAAGAGTTGTTAAGAAGAGCTTCGGGGGTGATCAGTGATCAAATCTGAACATCTGACCGTTCTATTACCTCGTTTCTTGCAACCTGTTTGCGCGACCAAATCATTACTATCCAGTTTTGTCTGTAATATATGAACGTGCATTCCCGCAGTGTGTAGGGAGGTTAAACA
Source organism: Hermetia illucens (assembly GCF_905115235.1). NCBI lineage: Eukaryota > Metazoa > Arthropoda > Insecta > Diptera > Stratiomyidae > Hermetia > Hermetia illucens. The sequence goes on along the minus strand of NC_051849.1, from coordinate 140,489,556 downwards.
TGGCTCTCAACACCGCAGCGCGAGGTTGTGGGAGTAGTCCCGAGGAAAATAAACAAGCAGCCGCTGCTATTACTGCAGCAACATAAGCTTGCGATTGTACGGTGTACTGCCACTGCTCAGATAATTGACTCCTTTTGTTTGTCAACAATTTAATATTTACTAATAACACTCGATCATACGCTAATAATATTGAGCTGACACAAAGCCCACATCTTTACACCGTTCGAAATGCGATCTCCGCAAGTTGGGTGGATTAGTCGCTACACATTGCACGTATGCTCCGCGAATGTGATTAATTGAAATGATGATCTTCATTGATGCGAAGATCAAGCTTTATGCAAAATTGCAACGATCCATATACAGACATCCATTCTACAAATAAAGACAAGGAACTTCCTCTTCACATGCAAATAACTGCTTGTAAATGTTGAAGATCAATGGAGATTAGATGCAATATGCATTCTATGAAAATGGATACGTACTCGTCGATTCATAAGAAGAACTGACGTAGGCGTTCCTGTTTCTATATCGACTCTGATTATCGAGTCTGGTCTCGATCCATATTGAAATTTATTACATTAAAAGATCGTTTTTATACTGGAGTATCATCAGCATTTGGTCACAAGTGAAAATTGATGTTTTCTCGAAACCTAGTTGTAACAGAAGTACAGTTTTGCAAATATCCACTATTCGCAACCAGTTCATACCCGGGCAGCATTTTAAAAAGGCGAAGACTGCTTTCTAAAAAATGAATGACTATATTCAATTAGAATCGCGGAGATAAGTGAATAAACAAATAAATATAAAAGAAATAGGATTTCATCTTTTTGGGAAACAGAGGAAAAGTTCAGTTCACTTCAGTATTGGAATTGCAAGTAGTATTATAGCGCTGGTGAAATTTTTGACTGTTGTAACAGGTTTTTGTCATGTAAATCAACATCATTTCTGAAACCATTTTCAAAATTACCCATAGTAGCACGGGCAATAGGAACCTCAAAAATGTCTCCAATGCAGAAGTTAGTAACTGCTTCAAATTATTGAATAATATGTGCAGTTGATTATAGTTTGGGGGAAATTAAGTGGATGTCGCCCTTGGAAACGTCAGTCATATTTATCCATTTTTAGCAAAGCCTTATTACCATAAATCGGTTTGTTATCTGTTTCATTTTTTTTTAATTTCTTGGAAGATGGATCGTTGTGATTCTGCCTTTTTTTGTCTTTTTCCCTATCTCCACCTACACGTGCTGATCACTGGGAATTATTTCTTAATGAAAAACTGCAGACAGAGAAGGATGAAGGCGAGTCTCGCACGCCTGAAAACGGCATCGTATCAACTGGTTCTTTAGGTTGGGTAGACCTGACAACCCTCCACGAAAAACCGAAGTTTCGAAGTCACGAAAGGAATCTCGGACTGCACAGATGTTACACCGACGGCCCGACAGCGAAAACGGACGAATGATTGGTCTATATTCTTATGGAACATGCTCCCATGTACAGATGTTCAGCAAGTAGCCGATACACTTGCCCAATATAAGGCTGATGTAACAATGTTGCTACCCATGCGTTGGACAGGGACCGGTTTGCTGGAGAGGAGCCACTACACCATATATTATAATGGCTATCCGGTGCTGGGAGTAAGTTTCCTAATCAGCTAAAAACTTAAACCTGTTGTTGTCGGTTTTGAAAACATAAACGATATAGTGTTCCGAGCTTGAATTACAACACCTCCTAGAATTCGCTCAGGCAATCAAGTAAGAATTAACACTGAAGTTATCCACAACACAGCCCTCCGTGTCACCTATCAGGGCGAAATGGATTCTGTAATAACCGCAGTCAACAGAAGCACTGGAAATGAAGCATCGACAAATGCTCTTCACAACCACTTGAAGAACGTTACCATTGGCACGACAATGAATGTAAGCTAGCAACGGAATGGAAGAATGCTGCATATCGAGTAATGTTGCATTCTCAAAGAACGCGACTGCGCGTACAGACTCATCACGAACTCCGTTGAGCGGAGAAGCGACTTCACAGACGAAGAGCCAACAGTTCTGTGAACTCGAAAAGTACACAGAGCAACTGCATTAGACGCGGAAATTTTATCAATAAGTCAGCAGGATAAAGCCTTATATACCTTGATGTTCATCCTGCCGAGACAAAGAGGAAAATCTGATTTCCGTTCGGATAGACATTAGAGCGATGGGTTGGGTACTTTGATGAACTGCTTAACAACCAAAATATTGGCGAGTTGGAGGTCCTACCAATTAGAGACGATACACAAATACTGCCACCACCAAGCATGGAAGCAACAGTCCATGCAATCCATCGGCTTAAAAATCATAAGTCACTAAGAACCTAAAGAATTACAGCCGAACTGGTGATGATGGTGATCAACTGATGCCCAAGGTGTGGGACAGCGTCCCATACATAAAAAATGAGTATTATTATAGAAATATACTGACTACCATCTAAAGATATTCTCCGCTATCTTGGTAGGGCACAGCATCAAATCTCACTGGCCAAATTAGAACAATAAAGATAGGAGACTGCAACTTTGAGACCGTTAGTAATTTCTCCTATCTAGGATCGAAAATCACAACCGATAACAGCTATAATACAACAATGAAATCCGCACACGTTTGCTAACTGCAAAGAGAGCCTATTTGAGCTTACAAAAACTGTTCTGCTCGAAACGTTTCACCATAGGGTCAAGACAATGATTTTGCTAATAATCATTCTTCTTAGCAAGAAAAATTGCGAACTCTTAATTGTGTTCGAGACAAGAATCCTTTGAAGAATTTTTGGTTTCTTACATGAAGATAGATGACTCCGTAGCCTATATAACGACGAAATTTATGAGCGATACCACGACCCGGCTCAATGGGTTGCGGTGGGCAGGTCGCTTAATCCGTATACATGAGGATGACCCAACCCGGAAAGTCTATAAGGACGTAGGCCAGGATGTCAGACAGCTTTCGGGGAGATATAGAATTGGTGGACCTCGGATTTTTTTTTACTAAGACAGGCCTAGGCCGGATACCCGGTGTTGCGACGTTGATGATGATGATGAATGAAAGACACTCGATAT